>NW_026542649.1:600000-789205 GCF_028750875.1 Macrosteles quadrilineatus
TTAAAATGTAACATGTTCAAATGTAACATTTTAAATTGTAACATTTTATCATGTTAAATCGCAATATGTTAAAATGTAACATTTTATCATGTTAAAATGCAACATGTTAAAATGTAACATTTTATCATGTTAAAATGCAACATGTTAAAATGTAACATTTTATCATGTTAAAATGAAACATGTTATAATGTAACATTTTATCATGTTAAAATGCAACATGTTAAAATGTAACATTTTATCATGTTAAAATGCAACATGTTAAAATGTAACATGTTCAAATGTAACATTTTAAAATGTAACATTTTATCATGTTAAATCACAATATGTTTAAATGTAACATTTTATCATGTTAAAATGCAACAGGTTAAAATGTAACATTTTATTATGTTAAAATGCAACATGTTAAAATGTAACATATTAAAATGTAACATGTTAAAATGTAACATTTTAAAATGTAACATTTTTAAATGAAACATGTTAAAATGTAACATTTTATCATGTTAAAATGAAACATGTTAAAATGTAACATATAAAAATGTAACATGTTAAAATGTAACATTTTAAAATGTTAAAATGCAACATGTTAAAATGTAACATTTTATCATGTTAAAATGCAACATGTTAAAATGTAACATTTTATCATGTTAAAATGCAACATGTTAAAATGTAACATTTTATCATGTTAAAATGCAACATGTTAAAATGTAACATATAAAAATGTAACATGTTAAAATGTAACATTTTATCATGTTAAAATGAAACATATTATAATGTAACATTTTATCATGTTAAAATGCAACATGTTAAAATGTAACATTTTATCATGTTAAAATGCAACATGTTAAAATGTAACATTTTATCATGTTAAAATGCAACATGTTAAAATGCAACATGTTAAAATGCAACATGTTAAAATGTAACAGTTTATCATGTTAAAATGCAACATGTTAAAATGTAACATTTTATCATTTTAAAATGCAACATGTTAAAATGTAACACATTAAAATGTAACATGTTAAAATGTAACATTTTATGATGTTAAAATGAAAAATGTTAAAATGTAACATTTTATCATGTTTAAATGAAACATGTAAAAATGTAACATTTTTTAATGTAACATTTTATCATGTTAAAATGAAACATGTTAAAATGTAACATTTTATCATGTTAAAATGCAACATGTTAAAATGTAACATATTAAAATGTAAAATTTTAAAATGTAACATTTTAAAATTAAACATGTTAAAATGTAACATTTTATCATGTTAAAATGCAACATGTTAAAATGCAACATGTTAAAATGTAACATTTTATCATGTTAAAATGAAACGTTAAAATGTAACATTTTAAGATGTTAAAATGAAACATGTTAAAATGTAACATTTTATCATGTTAAAATGAAACATGTTAAAATGTAACATTTTATCATGTTAAAATGAAACATGTTAAAATGTAACATTTTATCATGTTAAAATGCAACATGTTAAAATGTAACATTTTATCATGTTAAAATGCAACATGTTAAAATGTAACATATTAAAATGTAACATGTTCAAATGTAACATTTTAAATTGTAACATTTTATCATGTTAAATCGCAATATGTTAAAATGTAACATTTTATCATGTTAAAATGCAACATGTTAAAATGTAACATTTTATCATGTTAAAATGCAACATGTTAAAATGTAACATTTTATCATGTTAAAATGTAACATTTTATCATGTTAAAATGAAACATGTTATAATGTAACATTTTATCATGTTAAAATGCAACATGTTAAAATGTAACATTTTATCATGTTAAAATGCAACATGTTAAAATGTAACATGTTCAAATGTAACATTTTAAAATGTAACATTTTATCATGTTAAATCACAATATGTTAAAATGTAACATTTTATCATGTTAAAATGCAACATGTTAAAATGTAACATTTTATTATGTTAAAATGCAACATGTTAAAATGTAACATATTAAAATGTAACATGTTAAAATGTAACATTTTAAAATGTAACAATTTATCATGTTAAAATGCAACATGTTAAAATGTAACATTTTATCATGTTAAAATGCAACATGTTAAAATGTAACATATTAAAATGTAACATGTTAAAATGTAACATTTTATGATGTTAAAATGAAAAATGTTAAAATGTAACATTTTATCATGTTTAAATGAAACATGTAAAAATGTAACATTTTTTAATGTAACATTTTATCATGTTAAAATGAAACATGTTAAAATGTAACATTTTATCATGTTAAAATGCAACATGTTAAAATGTAACATATTAAAATGTAAAATTTTAAAATATAACATTTTAAAATGAAACATGTTAAAATGTAACATTTTATCATGTTAAAATGCAACATGTTAAAATGCAACATGTTAAAATGTAACATTTTATCATGTTAAAATGAAACGTTAAAATGTAACATTTTATCATGTTAAAATGAAACATGTTAAAATGTAACATTTTATCATGTTAAAATGAAACATGTTAAAATGTAACATTTTATCATGTTAAAATGCAACATGTTAAAATGTAACATTTTATCATGTTAAAATGCAACATGTTAAAATGTAACATATTAAAATGTAACATGTTCAAATGTAACATTTTAAATTGTAACATTTTATCATGTTAAATCGCAATATGTTAAAATGTAACATTTTATCATGTTAAAATGCAACATGTTAAAATGTAACATTTTATCATGTTAAAATGCAACATGTTAAAATGTAACATTTTATCATGTTAAAATGTAACATTTTATCATGTTAAAATGAAACATGTTATAATGTAACATTTTATCATGTTAAAATGCAACATGTTAAAATGTAACATTTTATCATGTTAAAATGCAACATGTTAAAATGTAACATGTTCAAATGTAACATTTTAAAATGTAACATTTTATCATGTTAAATCACAATATGTTAAAATGTAACATTTTATCATGTTAAAATGCAACATGTTAAAATGTAACATTTTATTATGTTAAAATGCAACATGTTAAAATGTAACATATTAAAATGTAACATGTTAAAATGTAACATTTTAAAATGTAACATTTTTAAATGAAACATGTTAAAATGTAACATTTTATCATTTTAAAATGCAACATGTTAAAGTGTAACATATAAAAATGTAACATGTTAAAATGTAACATTTTATCATGTTAAAATGAAACATATTATAATGTAACATTTTATCATGTTAAAATGCAACATGTTAAAATGTAACATTTTATCATGTTAAAATGCAACATGTTAAAATGTAACATTTTATCATGTTAAAATGCAACATGTTAAAATGCAACATGTTAAAATGTAACAGTTTATCATGTTAAAATGCAACATGTTAAAATGTAACATTTTATCATGTTAAAATGCAACATGTTAAAATGTAACATATTAAAATGTAACATGTTAAAATGTAACATTTTATGATGTTAAAATGAAAAATGTTAAAATGTAACATTTTATCATGTTTAAATGAAACATGTAAAAATGTAACATTTTTTAATGTAACATTTTATCATGTTAAAATGAAACATGTTAAAATGTAACATTTTATCATGTTAAAATGCAACATGTTAAAATGTAACATTTTATCATGTTAAAATGAAACATGTTAAAATGTAACATTTTATCATGTTAAAATGCAACATGTTAAAATGTAACATTTTATCATGTTAAAATGCAACATGTTAAAATGTAACATTTTATCATGTTAAAATGAAACATGTTAAAATGTACGATTTTATCATGTTAAAATGAAACATGTTAAAATGTAACATTTTATCATGTTAAAATGAAACATGTTAAAATGTAACATTTTATGATGTTAAAATGAAACATGTTAAAATGTAACATTTTATCATGTTAAAATGCAACATGTTAAAATGCAACATGTTAAAATGTAACATTTTATCATGTTAAAATGCAACATGTTTAAATGTAACATATTAAAATGTAACATGTTAAAATGTAACATTTTATCATGTTAAAATGCAACATGTTAAAATGTAACATTTTTTCATGTTAAAGTGCAACATGTTAAAATGTAACATTTTATCATGTTAAAATGCAACATGTTAAAATGTAACATTTAATCATGTTAAAATGAATCATGTTAAAATGTAAGATTTTATCATGTTAAAATGAAACATGTTAAAATGTAAGATTTTATCATGTTAAAATTAAACATGTTAAAATGTAACATTTTATCATGTTAAAATGAAACATGTTAAAATGTAACATTTTATCATGTTAAAATGAAACATGTTAAAATGTAACATTTTATCATGTTAAAATGAAACATGTTAAAATGTAACATTTTATCATGTTAAAATGCAACATGTTAAAATGTAACATTTTATCATGTTAAAATGAAACATGTTAAAATGTAACATTTTATCATGTTTAAATGCAACATGTTAAAATGTAACATGTTAAAATGTAACATTTTATCATGTTAAAATGCAACATGTTAAAATGTAAGATTTTATCATGTTAAAATGAAACATGTTAAAATGTAACATTTTATCATGTTAAAATGAAACATGTTAAAATGTAACATTTTATGATGTTAAAATGAAACATGTTAAAATGTAACATTTTATCATGTTAAAATAAAACATGTTAAAATGTAACATATTTACATGTTAAAATGCAACATGTTAAAATGTAACATATTAAAATGTAACATGTTAAAATGTAACATATTAAAATGTAACATGTTAAAATGTAACATTTTATAATATAACATTTTAAAATGAAACATGTTAAAATGTAACATTTTATCATGTTAAAATGAAACATGTTAAAATGTAACATTTTATCATTTTAAAATGCAACACGTTAAAATGTAACATTTTATCATGTTAAAATGCAACATGTTAAAATGTAACATTTTATCATGTTAAAATGCAACATGTTAAAATGTAACATATTAAAATGTAACATGTTCAAATGTAACATTTTAAATTGTAACATTTTATAATGTTAAATCGCAATATGTTAAAATGTAACATTTTATCATGTTAAAATGCAACATGTTAAAATGTAACATTTTATCATGTTAAAATGCAACATGTTAAAATGTAACATTTTATCATGTTAAAATGTAACATTTTATCATGTTAAAATGAAACATGTTATAATGTAACATTTTATCATGTTAAAATGCAACATGTTAAAATGTAACATTTTATCATGTTAAAATGCAACATGTTAAAATGTAACATATTAAAATGTAAAATTTTAAAATGTAACATTTTAAAATGAAACATGTAAAAATGTAACATTTTATCATGTTAAAATGAAACATGTTAAAATGTAACATTTTATCATGTTAAAATGCAACATGTTAAAATGTAACATTTTATCATGTTAAAATGCAACATGTTAAAATGTAACATTTTATCATGTTAAAATGAAACATGTTAAAATGTACGATTTTATCATGTTAAAATGAAACATGTTAAAATGTAACATTTTATTATGTTAAAATGAAACATGTTAAAATGTAACATTTTATAATGTTAAAATGAAACATGTTAAAATGTAACATTTTATCATGTTAAAATGCAACATGTTAAAATGCAACATGTTAAAATGTAACATTTTATCATGTTAAAATGCAACATGTTTAAATGTAACATATTAAAATGTAACATGTTAAAATGTAACATTTTATCATGTTAAAATGCAACATGTTAAAATGTAACATTTTTTCATGTTAAAGTGCAACATGTTAAAATGTAACATTTTATCATGTTAAAATGCAACATGTTAAAATGTAACATTTTATCATGTTAAAATGAATCATGTTAAAATGTAAGATTTTATCATGTTAAAATGAAACATGTTAAAATGTAAGATTTTATCATGTTAAAATTAAACATGTTAAAATGTAACATTTTATCATGTTAAAATGAAACATGTTAAAATGTAACATTTTATCATGTTAAAATGAAACATGTTAAAATGTAACATTTTATCATGTTAAAATGAAACATGTTAAAATGTAACATTTTATCATGTTAAAATGAAACATGTTAAAATGTAACATTTTATCATGTTAAAATGCAACATGTTAAAATGTAACATTTTATCATGTTAAAATGAAACATGTTAAAATGTAACATTTTATCATGTTTAAATGCAACATGTTAAAATGTAACATGTTAAAATGTAACATTTTATCATGTTAAAATGCAACATGTTAAAATGTAAGATTTTATCATGTTAAAATGAAACATGTTAAAATGTAACATTTTATCATGTTAAAATGAAACATGTTAAAATGTAACATTTTATGATGTTAAAATGAAACATGTTAAAATGTAACATTTTATCATGTTAAAATAAAACATGTTAAAATGTAACATATTTACATGTTAAAATGCAACATGTTAAAATGTAACATATTAAAATGTAACATGTTAAAATGTAACATATTAAAATGTAACATGTTAAAATGTAACATTTTATAATATAACATTTTAAAATGTAACATGTTAAAATGTAACATTTTATAATATAACATTTTAAAATGAAACATGTTAAAATGTAACATTTTATCATGTTAAAATGCAACATGTTAAAATGTAACATTTTATCATGTTAAAATGAAACATGTTCAAATGTAAGATTTTATCATGTTAAAAATGAAACATGTTAAAATGTAACATTTTAAAATGTAACATTTTTAAATGAAACATGTTAAAATGTAACATTTTATCATGTAAAAATGCAACATGTTAAAATGTAACATTTTAATATGTTAAAATGCAACATGTTAAAATGTAACATTTTATCATGTTAAAATGCAACATGCTAAAATGTAACATAATAAAAAGTAACATGTTAAAATGTAACATTTTAAAATGTAACATTTTAAAATGAAACATGTTAAAATGTAACATTTTATCATGTTAAAATGAAACATGTTATAATGTAACATTTTATCATGTTAAAATGCAACATGATAAAATGTAATATTTTATCATGTTAAAATGCAACATGTTAAAATGTAACATTTTATCATGTTAAAATGCAACATGTTAAAATGTAACATTTTATCATGTTAAAATGCAACATGTAAAAATGTAACATTTTATCATGTTAAAATGCAACATGATAAAATGTAACATATTAAAATGTAACATGTTAAAATGTAATATTTTATGATGTTAAAATGAAAAATGTTAAAATGTAACATTTTATCATGTTTAAATGAAACATGTAAAAATGTAACATTTTTAAATGTAACATTTTATCATGTTAAAATGAAACGTGTTAAAATGTAACATTTTATCATGTTAAAATGCAACATGTTAAAATGTAACATTTTATCATATTAAAATGCAACATGTTAAAATGTAACATTTTATCATATTAAAATGCAACATGTTAAAATGTAACATTTTATCATGTTAAAATGAAACATGTTAAAATGTAAGATTTTATCATGTTAAAATGAAACATGTTAAAATGTAACATTTTATCATGTTAAAATGAAACATGTTAAAATGTAACATTTTATCATGTTAAAATGAAACATGTTAAAATGTAACATTTTATCATGTTAAAATAAAACATGTTAAAATGTAACATATTTACATGTTAAAATGCAACATGTTAAAATGTAACATATTAAAATGTAACATGTTAAAATGTAACATATTAAAATGTAACATGTTAAAATGTAACATTTTATAATATAACATTTTAAAATGAAACATGTTAAAATGTAACATGTTAAAATGTAAGATTTTATCATGTTAAAATTAAACATGTTAAAATGTAACATTTTATCATGTTAAAATGAAACATGTTAAAATGTAACATTTTATCATGTTAAAATGAAACATGTTAAAATGTAACATTTTATCATGTTAAAATGAAACATGTTAAAATGTAACATTTTATCATGTTAAAATGAAACATGTTAAAATGTAACATTTTATCATGTTAAAATGCTACATGTTAAAATGTAACATTTTATTATGTTAAAATGAAACATGTTAAAATGTAACATTTTATCATGTTTAAATGCAACATGTTAAAATGTAACATGTTAAAATGTAACATTTTATCATGTTAAAATGCAACATGTTAAAATGTAAGATTTTATCATGTTAAAATGAAACATGTTAAAATGTAACATTTTATCATGTTAAAATGAAACATGTTAAAATGTAACATTTTATGATGTTAAAATGAAACATGTTAAAATAAAACATGTTAAAATGTAACATATTTACATGTTAAAATGCAACATGTTAAAATGTAACATATTAAAATGTAACATGTTAAAATGTAACATATTAAAATGTAACATGTTAAAATGTAACATTTTATAATATAACATTTTAAAATGAAACATGTTAAAATGTAACATTTTATCATGTTAAAATGAAACATGTTAAAATGTAACATTTTATCATTTTAAAATGCAACACGTTAAAATGTAACATTTTATCATGTTAAAATGTAACATTTTATCATGTTAAAATGAAACATGTTCAAATGTAAGATTTTATCATGTTAAAAATGAAACATGTTAAAATGTAACATTTTAAAATGTAACATTTTTAAATGAAACATGTTAAAATGTAACATTTTAAAATGTAACATTTTTAAATGAAACATGTTAAAATGTAACATTTTATCATGTAAAAATGCAACATGTTAAAATGTAACATTTTAATATGTTAAAATGCAACATGTTAAAATGTAACATTTTATCATGTTAAAATGCAACATGCTAAAATGTAACATAATAAAAAGTAACATGTTAAAATGTAACATTTTAAAATGTAACATTTTAAAATGAAACATGTTAAAATGTAACATTTTATCATGTTAAAATGAAACATGTTATAATGTAACATTTTATCATGTTAAAATGCAACATGTTAAAATGTAATATTTTATCATGTTAAAATGCAACATGTTAAAATGTAACATTTTATCATGTTAAAATGCAACATGTTAAAATGTAACATTTTATCATGTTAAAATGCAACATGTAAAAATGTAACATTTTATCATGTTAAAATGCAACATGATAAAATGTAACATATTAAAATGTAACATGTTAAAATGTAATATTTTATGATGTTAAAATGAAAAATGTTAAAATGTAACATTTTATCATGTTTAAATGAAACATGTAAAAATGTAACATTTTTAAATGTAACATTTTATCATGTTAAAATGAAACGTGTTAAAATGTAACATTTTATCATGTTAAAATGCAACATGTTAAAATGTAACATTTTATCATATTAAAATGCAACATGTTAAAATGTAACATTTTATCATATTAAAATGCAATATGTTAAAATGTAACATTTTATCATGTTAAAATGAAACATGTTAAAATGTAAGATTTTATCATGTTAAAATGAAACATGTTAAAATGAAACATGTTAAAATGTAACATTTTATGATGTTAAAATGAAACATGTTAAAATGTAACATTTTATCATGTTAAAATAAAACATGTTAAAATGTAACATATTTACATGTTAAAATGCAACATGTTAAAATGTAACATATTAAAATGTAACATGTTAAAATGTAACATATTAAAATGTAACATGTTAAAATGTAACATTTTATAATATAACATTTTAAAATGAAACATGTTAAAATGTAACATTTTATCATGTTAAAATGAAACATGTTAAAATGTAACATTTTATCATTTTAAAATGCAACACGTTAAAATGTTACATTTTATCATGTTAAAATGCAACATGTTAAAATGTAACATTTTATCATGTTAAAATGAAACATGTTAAAATGTAACATTTTATCATGTTAAAATGAAACATGTTAAAATGTAACATTTTATCATGTTTAAATGAAACATGTTAAAATGTAACATTTTATCATGTTAAAATGCTACATGTTAAAATGTAACATTTTATCATGTTAAAATGCAACATGTTAAAATGTAACATGTTAAAATGTAACATTTTATCATGTTAAAATGCAACATGTTAAAATGTAACATTTTATCATGTTAAAATGAAACATGATAAAATGTAACATTTTATCATGTTAAAATGAAACATGTTAAAATGTAACATTTTATCATGTTAAAATGAAACATGTTAAAATGTAACATTTTATCATGTTAAAATGAAACGTTAAAATGTAACATTTTATCATGTTAAAATGAAACATGTTAAAATGTAACATTTTATCATGTTAAAATGAAACATGTTAAAATGTAACATTTTATCATGTTAAAATGCAACATGTTAAAATTTACCATATTAAAATGTAACATGTTCAAATGTAACATTTTAAAATGTAACATTTTATCATGTTAAATCGCAATATGTTAAAATGTAACATTTTATCATGTTAAAATGCAACATGTTAAAATGTAACATTTTATCATTTTAAAATGCAACATGTTAAAATGTAACATATTAAAATGTAACATGTTAAAATGTAACATTATAAAATGTAACATTTTTAAATAAAACATGTTTAAATGTAACATTTTATACATGTTAAAATGAAACATGTTAAAATGTAACATTTTACCATGTTAAAATGAAACATGTTAAAATGTAACATTTTATCATGTTAAAATGCAACATGTTAAAATGTAAGATTTTATCATGTTAAAATGAAACATGTTAAAATGTAACATTTTATCATGTTAAAATGAAACATGTTAAAATGTAACATTTTATCATGTTAAAATGAAACATGTTAAAATGTAACATTTTATCATGTTAAAATAAAACATGTTAAAATGTAACATATTTACATGTTAAAATGCAACATGTTAAAATGTAACATATTAAAATGTAACATGTTAAAATGTAACATATTAAAATGTAACATGTTAAAATGTAACATTTTATAATATAACATTTTAAAATGAAACATGTTAAAATGTAACATGTTAAAATGTAAGATTTTATCATGTTAAAATTAAACATGTTAAAATGTAACATTTTATCATGTTAAAATGAAACATGTTAAAATGTAACATTTTATCATGTTAAAATGAAACATGTTAAAATGTAACATTTTATCATGTTAAAATGAAACATGTTAAAATGTAACATTTTATCATGTTAAAATGAAACATGTTAAAATGTAACATTTTATCATGTTAAAATGCTACATGTTAAAATGTAACATTTTATTATGTTAAAATGAAACATGTTAAAATGTAACATTTTATCATGTTTAAATGCAACATGTTAAAATGTAACATGTTAAAATGTAACATTTTATCATGTTAAAATGCAACATGTTAAAATGTAAGATTTTATCATGTTAAAATGAAACATGTTAAAATGTAACATTTTATCATGTTAAAATGAAACATGTTAAAATGTAACATTTTATGATGTTAAAATGAAACATGTTAAAATAAAACATGTTAAAATGTAACATATTTACATGTTAAAATGCAACATGTTAAAATGTAACATATTAAAATGTAACATGTTAAAATGTAACATATTAAAATGTAACATGTTAAAATGTAACATTTTATAATATAACATTTTAAAATGAAACATGTTAAAATGTAACATTTTATCATGTTAAAATGAAACATGTTAAAATGTAACATTTTATCATTTTAAAATGCAACACGTTAAAATGTAACATTTTATCATGTTAAAATGTAACATTTTATCATGTTAAAATGAAACATGTTCAAATGTAAGATTTTATCATGTTAAAAATGAAACATGTTAAAATGTAACATTTTAAAATGTAACATTTTTAAATGAAACATGTTAAAATGTAACATTTTAAAATGTAACATTTTTAAATGAAACATGTTAAAATGTAACATTTTATCATGTAAAAATGCAACATGTTAAAATGTAACATTTTAATATGTTAAAATGCAACATGTTAAAATGTAACATTTTATCATGTTAAAATGCAACATGCTAAAATGTAACATAATAAAAAGTAACATGTTAAAATGTAACATTTTAAAATGTAACATTTTAAAATGAAACATGTTAAAATGTAACATTTTATCATGTTAAAATGAAACATGTTATAATGTAACATTTTATCATGTTAAAATGCAACATGTTAAAATGTAATATTTTATCATGTTAAAATGCAACATGTTAAAATGTAACATTTTATCATGTTAAAATGCAACATGTTAAAATGTAACATTTTATCATGTTAAAATGCAACATGTAAAAATGTAACATTTTATCATGTTAAAATGCAACATGATAAAATGTAACATATTAAAATGTAACATGTTAAAATGTAATATTTTATGATGTTAAAATGAAAAATGTTAAAATGTAACATTTTATCATGTTTAAATGAAACATGTAAAAATGTAACATTTTTAAATGTAACATTTTATCATGTTAAAATGAAACGTGTTAAAATGTAACATTTTATCATGTTAAAATGCAACATGTTAAAATGTAACATTTTATCATATTAAAATGCAACATGTTAAAATGTAACATTTTATCATATTAAAATGCAATATGTTAAAATGTAACATTTTATCATGTTAAAATGAAACATGTTAAAATGTAAGATTTTATCATGTTAAAATGAAACATGTTAAAATGTAACATTTTATCATGTTAAAATGAAACATGTTAAAATGTAACATTTTATGATGTTAAAATGAAACATGTTAAAATGTAACATTTTATCATGTTAAAATAAAACATGTTAAAATGTAACATATTTACATGTTAAAATGCAACATGTTAAAATGTAACATATTAAAATGTAACATGTTAAAATGTAACATATTAAAATGTAACATGTTAAAATGTAACATTTTATAATATAACATTTTAAAATGAAACATGTTAAAATGTAACATTTTATCATGTTAAAATGAAACATGTTAAAATGTAACATTTTATCATTTTAAAATGCAACACGTTAAAATGTTACATTTTATCATGTTAAAATGCAACATGTTAAAATGTAACATTTTATCATGTTAAAATGAAACATGTTAAAATGTAACATTTTATCATGTTAAAATGAAACATGTTAAAATGTAACATTTTATCATGTTTAAATGAAACATGTTAAAATGTAACATTTTATCATGTTAAAATGCTACATGTTAAAATGTAACATTTTATCATGTTAAAATGCAACATGTTAAAATGTAACATGTTAAAATGTAACATTTTATCATGTTAAAATGCAACATGTTAAAATGTAACATTTTATCATGTTAAAATGAAACATGATAAAATGTAACATTTTATCATGTTAAAATGAAACATGTTAAAATGTAACATTTTATCATGTTAAAATGAAACATGTTAAAATGTAACATTTTATCATGTTAAAATGAAACGTTAAAATGTAACATTTTATCATGTTAAAATGAAACATGTTAAAATGTAACATTTTATCATGTTAAAATGAAACATGTTAAAATGTAACATTTTATCATGTTAAAATGCAACATGTTAAAATTTACCATATTAAAATGTAACATGTTCAAATGTAACATTTTAAAATGTAACATTTTATCATGTTAAATCGCAATATGTTAAAATGTAACATTTTATCATGTTAAAATGCAACATGTTAAAATGTAACATTTTATCATTTTAAAATGCAACATGTTAAAATGTAACATATTAAAATGTAACATGTTAAAATGTAACATTATAAAATGTAACATTTTTAAATAAAACATGTTTAAATGTAACATTTTATACATGTTAAAATGAAACATGTTAAAATGTAACATTTTACCATGTTAAAATGAAACATGTTAAAATGTAACATTTTATCATGTTAAAATGCAACATGTTAAAATGTAACATTTTATCATGTTAAAATGAAACATGTTAAAATGTAACATTTTATCATGTTTAAATGCAACATGTTAAAATGTAACATGTTAAAATGTAACATTTTATCATGTTAAAATGCAACATGTTAAAATGTAAGATTTTATCATGTTAAAATGAAACATGTTAAAATGTAACATTTTATCATGTTAAAATGAAACATGTTAAAATGTAACATTTTATGATGTTAAAATGAAACATGTTAAAATGTAACATTTTATCATGTTAAAATAAAACATGTTAAAATGTAACATATTTACATGTTAAAATGCAACATGTTAAAATGTAACATATTAAAATGTAACATGTTAAAATGTAACATATTAAAATGTAACATGTTAAAATGTAACATTTTATAATATAACATTTTAAAATGAAACATGTTAAAATGTAACATTTTATCATGTTAAAATGAAACATGTTAAAATGTAACATTTTATCATTTTAAAATGCAACACGTTAAAATGTAACATTTTATCATGTTAAAATGCAACATGTTAAAATGTAACATTTTATCATGTTAAAATGCAACATGTTAAAATGTAACATATTAAAATGTAACATGTTCAAATGTAACATTTTAAATTGTAACATTTTATAATGTTAAATCGCAATATGTTAAAATGTAACATTTTATCATGTTAAAATGCAACATGTTAAAATGTAACATTTTATCATGTTAAAATGCAACATGTTAAAATGTAACATTTTATCATGTTAAAATGTAACATTTTATCATGTTAAAATGAAACATGTTATAATGTAACATTTTATCATGTTAAAATGCAACATGTTAAAATGTAACATTTTATCATGTTAAAATGCAACATGTTAAAATGTAACATATTAAAATGTAAAATTTTAAAATGTAACATTTTAAAATGAAACATGTTAAAATGTAACATTTTATCATGTTAAAATGAAACATGTTAAAATGTAACATTTTATCATGTTAAAATGCAACATGTTAAAATGTAACATTTTATCATGTTAAAATGCAACATGTTAAAATGTAACATTTTATCATGTTAAAATGAAACATGTTAAAATGTACGATTTTATCATGTTAAAATGAAACATGTTAAAATGTAACATTTTATTATGTTAAAATGAAACATGTTAAAATGTAACATTTTATGATGTTAAAATGAAACATGTTAAAATGTAACATTTTATCATGTTAAAATGCAACATGTTAAAATGCAACATGTTAAAATGTAACATTTTATCATGTTAAAATGCAACATGTTTAAATGTAACAAATTAAAATGTAACATGTTAAAATGTAACATTTTATCATGTTAAAATGCAACATGTTAAAATGTAACATTTTTTCATGTTAAAGTGCAACATGTTAAAATGTAACATTTTATCATGTTAAAATGCAACATGTTAAAATGTAACATTTTATCATGTAAAAATGAATCATGTTAAAATGTAAGATTTTATCATGTTAAAATGAAACATGTTAAAATGTAAGATTTTATCATGTTAAAATTAAACATGTTAAAATGTAACATTTTATCATGTTAAAATGAAACATGTTAAAATGTAACATTTTATCATGTTAAAATGAAACATGTTAAAATGTAACATTTTATCATGTTAAAATGAAACATGTTAAAATGTAACATTTTATCATGTTAAAATGAAACATGTTAAAATGTAACATTTTATCATGTTAAAATGCAACATGTTAAAATGTAACATTTTATCATGTTAAAATGAAACATGTTAAAATGTAACATTTTATCATGTTTAAATGCAACATGTTAAAATGTAACATGTTAAAATGTAACATTTTATCATGTTAAAATGCAACATGTTAAAATGTAAGATTTTATCATGTTAAAATGAAACATGTTAAAATGTAACATTTTATCATGTTAAAATGAAACATGTTAAAATGTAACATTTTATGATGTTAAAATGAAACATGTTAAAATGTAACATTTTATCATGTTAAAATAAAACATGTTAAAATGTAACATATTTACATGTTAAAATGCAACATGTTAAAATGTAACATATTAAAATGTAACATGTTAAAATGTAACATATTAAAATGTAACATGTTAAAATGTAACATTTTATAATATAACATTTTAAAATGTAACATGTTAAAATGTAACATTTTATAATATAACATTTTAAAATGAAACATGTTAAAATGTAACATTTTATCATGTTAAAATGCAACATGTTAAAATGTAACATTTTATCATGTTAAAATGAAACATGTTAAAATGTAACATTTTAAAATGTAACATTTTTAAATGAAACATGTTAAAATGTAACATTTTATCATGTAAAAATGCAACATGTTAAAATGTAACATTTTAATATGTTAAAATGCAACATGTTAAAATGTAACATTTTATCATGTTAAAATGCAACATGCTAAAATGTAACATAATAAAAAGTAACATGTTAAAATGTAACATTTTAAAATGTAACATTTTAAAATGAAACATGTTAAAATGTAACATTTTATCATGTTAAAATGAAACATGTTATAATGTAACATTTTATCATGTTAAAATGCAACATGATAAAATGTAATATTTTATCATGTTAAAATGCAACATGTTAAAATGTAACATTTTATCATGTTAAAATGCAACATGTTAAAATGTAACATTTTATCATGTTAAAATGCAACATGTAAAAATGTAACATTTTATCATGTTAAAATGCAACATGATAAAATGTAACATATTAAAATGTAACATGTTAAAATGTAATATTTTATGATGTTAAAATGAAAAATGTTAAAATGTAACATTTTATCATGTTTAAATGAAACATGTAAAAATGTAACATTTTTAAATGTAACATTTTATCATGTTAAAATGAAACGTGTTAAAATGTAACATTTTATCATGTTAAAATGCAACATGTTAAAATGTAACATTTTATCATATTAAAATGCAACATGTTAAAATGTAACATTTTATCATATTAAAATGCAACATGTTAAAATGTAACATTTTATCATGTTAAAATGAAACATGTTAAAATGTAAGATTTTATCATGTTAAAATGAAACATGTTAAAATGTAACATTTTATCATGTTAAAATGAAACATGTTAAAATGTAACATTTTATCATGTTAAAATGAAACATGTTAAAATGTAACATTTTATCATGTTAAAATAAAACATGTTAAAATGTAACATATTTACATGTTAAAATGCAACATGTTAAAATGTAACATATTAAAATGTAACATGTTAAAATGTAACATATTAAAATGTAACATGTTAAAATGTAACATTTTATAATATAACATTTTAAAATGAAACATGTTAAAATGTAACATGTTAAAATGTAAGATTTTATCATGTTAAAATTAAACATGTTAAAATGTAACATTTTATCATGTTAAAATGAAACATGTTAAAATGTAACATTTTATCATGTTAAAATGAAACATGTTAAAATGTAACATTTTATCATGTTAAAATGAAACATGTTAAAATGTAACATTTTATCATGTTAAAATGAAACATGTTAAAATGTAACATTTTATCATGTTAAAATGCTACATGTTAAAATGTAACATTTTATTATGTTAAAATGAAACATGTTAAAATGTAACATTTTATCATGTTTAAATGCAACATGTTAAAATGTAACATGTTAAAATGTAACATTTTATCATGTTAAAATGCAACATGTTAAAATGTAAGATTTTATCATGTTAAAATGAAACATGTTAAAATGTAACATTTTATCATGTTAAAATGAAACATGTTAAAATGTAACATTTTATGATGTTAAAATGAAACATGTTAAAATAAAACATGTTAAAATGTAACATATTTACATGTTAAAATGCAACATGTTAAAATGTAACATATTAAAATGTAACATGTTAAAATGTAACATATTAAAATGTAACATGTTAAAATGTAACATTTTATAATATAACATTTTAAAATGAAACATGTTAAAATGTAACATTTTATCATGTTAAAATGAAACATGTTAAAATGTAACATTTTATCATTTTAAAATGCAACACGTTAAAATGTAACATTTTATCATGTTAAAATGTAACATTTTATCATGTTAAAATGAAACATGTTCAAATGTAAGATTTTATCATGTTAAAAATGAAACATGTTAAAATGTAACATTTTAAAATGTAACATTTTTAAATGAAACATGTTAAAATGTAACATTTTAAAATGTAACATTTTTAAATGAAACATGTTAAAATGTAACATTTTATCATGTAAAAATGCAACATGTTAAAATGTAACATTTTAATATGTTAAAATGCAACATGTTAAAATGTAACATTTTATCATGTTAAAATGCAACATGCTAAAATGTAACATAATAAAAAGTAACATGTTAAAATGTAACATTTTAAAATGTAACATTTTAAAATGAAACATGTTAAAATGTAACATTTTAAAATGTAACATTTTAAAATGAAACATGTTAAAATGTAACATTTTATCATGTTAAAATGAAACATGTTATAATGTAACATTTTATCATGTTAAAATGCAACATGTTAAAATGTAATATTTTATCATGTTAAAATGCAACATGTTAAAATGTAACATTTTATCATGTTAAAATGCAACATGTTAAAATGTAACATTTTATCATGTTAAAATGCAACATGTAAAAATGTAACATTTTATCATGTTAAAATGCAACATGATAAAATGTAACATATTAAAATGTAACATGTTAAAATGTAATATTTTATGATGTTAAAATGAAAAATGTTAAAATGTAACATTTTATCATGTTTAAATGAAACATGTAAAAATGTAACATTTTTAAATGTAACATTTTATCATGTTAAAATGAAACGTGTTAAAATGTAACATTTTATCATGTTAAAATGCAACATGTTAAAATGTAACATTTTATCATATTAAAATGCAACATGTTAAAATGTAACATTTTATCATATTAAAATGCAATATGTTAAAATGTAACATTTTATCATGTTAAAATGAAACATGTTAAAATGTAAGATTTTATCATGTTAAAATGAAACATGTTAAAATGTAACATTTTATCATGTTAAAATGAAACATGTTAAAATGTAACATTTTATGATGTTAAAATGAAACATGTTAAAATGTAACATTTTATCATGTTAAAATAAAACATGTTAAAATGTAACATATTTACATGTTAAAATGCAACATGTTAAAATGTAACATATTAAAATGTAACATGTTAAAATGTAACATATTAAAATGTAACATGTTAAAATGTAACATTTTATAATATAACATTTTAAAATGAAACATGTTAAAATGTAACATTTTATCATGTTAAAATGAAACATGTTAAAATGTAACATTTTATCATTTTAAAATGCAACACGTTAAAATGTTACATTTTATCATGTTAAAATGCAACATGTTAAAATGTAACATTTTATCATGTTAAAATGAAACATGTTAAAATGTAACATTTTATCATGTTAAAATGAAACATGTTAAAATGTAACATTTTATCATGTTTAAATGAAACATGTTAAAATGTAACATTTTATCATGTTAAAATGCTACATGTTAAAATGTAACATTTTATCATGTTAAAATGCAACATGTTAAAATGTAACATGTTAAAATGTAACATTTTATCATGTTAAAATGCAACATGTTAAAATGTAACATTTTATCATGTTAAAATGAAACATGATAAAATGTAACATTTTATCATGTTAAAATGAAACATGTTAAAATGTAACATTTTATCATGTTAAAATGAAACATGTTAAAATGTAACATTTTATCATGTTAAAATGAAACGTTAAAATGTAACATTTTATCATGTTAAAATGAAACATGTTAAAATGTAACATTTTATCATGTTAAAATGAAACATGTTAAAATGTAACATTTTATCATGTTAAAATGCAACATGTTAAAATTTACCATATTAAAATGTAACATGTTCAAATGTAACATTTTAAAATGTAACATTTTATCATGTTAAATCGCAATATGTTAAAATGTAACATTTTATCATGTTAAAATGCAACATGTTAAAATGTAACATTTTATCATTTTAAAATGCAACATGTTAAAATGTAACATATTAAAATGTAACATGTTAAAATGTAACATTATAAAATGTAACATTTTTAAATAAAACATGTTTAAATGTAACATTTTATACATGTTAAAATGAAACATGTTAAAATGTAACATTTTATCATGTTAAAATGCAACATGTTAAAATGAAACATTTTATCATGTTAAAATGCAACATGTTAAAATGTAACATTTTATCATGTTAAAATGCAACATGTTAAAATGTAACATATTAAAATGTAACATGTTAAAATGTAACATTTTAAAATGTAACATTTTAAAATGAAACATGTTAAAATGTAACATTTTATCATGTTAAAATGAAACATGTTATAATGTAACATTTTATCATGTTAAAATGCAACATGTTAAAATGTAACATTTTATCATGCTAAAATGCAACATGTTAAAATGTAACATTTTATCATGTTAAAATGCAACATGTTAAAATGTAACATTTTATCATGTTAAAATGCAACATGTTAAAATGTAACATTTTATCATGTTAAAATGCAACATGATAAAATGTAACATTTTATCATGTTAAAATGCAACATGTTAAAATGTAACATATTAAAATGTAACATGTTAAAATGTAACATTTTAAAATGTAACATTTTAAAATGAAACATGTTAAAATGTAACATTTTATCATGTTAAAATGAAACATGTTAAAATGTAACAATTTATCATGTTAAATGAAACACGTTATAATGTAACATTTTATCATGTTAAAATGCAACATGTTAAAATGTAACATTTTATCATGTTAAAATGCAATATGTTAAAATGTAACATTTTATCATGTTAAAATGCAACATATTAAAATGTAACATTTTATCATGTTAAAATGCAACATGTTAAAATGTAACATATTAAAATGTAACATGTTAAAATTTAACATTTTAAAATGTAACATTTTAAAATGAAACATGTTAAAATGTAACATTTTATCATGTTAAAATGCAACATGTTATAATGTAACATTTTATCATGTTAAAATGCAACATGTTAAAATGTAACATTTTATCATGTTAAAATGCAACATGTTGAAATGCAACATGTTAAAATGTAACATTTTATCATGTTAAAATGAAACGTTAAAATGTAACATTTTATCATGTTAAAATGAAACATGTTAAAATGTAACATTTTATCATGTTAAAATGAAACATGTTAAAATGTAACATTTTATCATGTTAAAATAAAACATGTTAAAATGTAACATTTTATCATGTTAAAATAAAACATGTTAAAATGTAACATTTTATCATGTTAAAATGCAACATGTTAAAATGTAACATGTTAAAATGCAACATGTTAAAATGTAACATTTTATCATGTTAAAATGCAACATGTTAAAATGTAACATATTAAAATGTAACATGTTCAAATGTAACATTTTAAAATGTAACATTTTATCATGTTAAATCGCAATATGTTAAAATGTAACATTTTATCATGTTAAAATTCAACATGTTAAAATGTAACCTTTTTTAATGTTAAAATGCAACATGTTAAAATGTAACATATTAAAATGTAACATTTTTTAATGTAACATTTTATCATGTTAAAATGAAACATGTTAAAATGTAACATTTTATCATGTTAAAATGCAACATGTTAAAATGTAACATATTAAAATGTAACATGTTAAAATGTAACATTTTAAAATGTAACATTTTAAAATGAAACATGTTAAAATGTAACATTTTAAAATGAAACATGTTAAAATGTAACATTTTATAATGTTAAAATGAAACATGTTAAAATGTAACATTTTATCATGTTAAAATGCAACATGTTAAAATGTAACATTTTATCATGTTAAAATGCAACATGTTAAAATGTAACATTATATCATGTTAAAATGCAACATGTTAAAATGTAACATTTTATCATGTTAAAATGAAACATGTTAAAATGTAAGATTTTATCATGTTAAAATGAAACATGTTAAAATGTAACATTTTATCATGTTAAAATGAAACATGTTAAAATGTAACATTTTATGATGTTAAAATAAAACATGTTAAAATGTAACATTTTATCATGTTAAAATGAAACATGTTAAAATGTAACATTTTATCATGTTAAAATGCAACATGTTAAAATGTAACATATTAAAATGTAACATTTTAAAATGAAACATGTTAAAATGTAACATTTTATCATGTTAAAATGAAACATGTAAAATGTAACATTTTATCATGTTAAAATGCAACATGTTAAAATGCAACATGTTAAAATGTAACATTTTATCATGTTAAAATGCAACATGTTAAAATGTAACATTTTATCATGTTAAAATGCAACATGTTAAAATGTAACATTTTATCATTTTAAAATGCAACATGTTAAAATGTAACATATTAAAATGTAACATGTTAAAATGTAACATTTTAAAATGTAACATTTTTAAATAAAACATGTTAAAATGTAACATTTTATCATGTTAAAATGAAACATGTTAAAATGTAACATTTTATCATGTTAAAATGCAACATGTTAAAATGAAACATTTTATCATGTTAAAATGCAACATGTTAAAATGTAACATGTTAAAATGTAACATTTTATCATGTTAAAATGCAACATGTTAAAATGCTACATTTTATCATGTTAAAATGCAACATGTTAAAATGTAACATTTTATCATGTTAAAATGCAACATGTTAAAATGTAACATATTAAAATGTAACATGTTAAAATGTAACATTTTATGATGTTAAAATGAAAAATGTTAAAATGTAACATTTTATCATGTTTAAATGAAACATGTAAAAATGTAACATTTTTAAATGTAACATTTTATCATGTTAAAATTAAACATGTTAAAATGTAACATTTTATCATGTTAAAATGCAACATGTTAAAATGTAACATTTTATCATGTTAAAATGCAACATGTTAAAATATAACATATTAAAATGTAACATGTTAAAATGTAACATTTTAAAATGTAACATTTTAAAATGAAACATGTATAAACATATGGAAATTTTGAATTAAATTTGTTAAGTTATTTTTCTTTACGAACTCATGAACAATAGAAAACGTGCGCTGACCCCTCGTAGAAATAAAAAGTAAAGATTATCGCAAGATCTCAAGTTCAAGTCACGTTCTCATGGGCAAAGACCTGGCTGAGAACAAGCCAGGCATAGATTGAATTTCGATCTGGAATGCATCGTAGAAGAAATTGTAACCGATGGGAACAATTGACGAGAAACAATATTGTTCCCACCGATTCCGAGAAATTTTACATGCATAAAGAAGTAAGTTTACTTACGGTCAGCACCACGCCCTCTGAAGGCTGGTCATGAGGGGAGAAGCCAATGAGGACGATGATCGGAGATATTCCACCGATCATTGGAGGGTAGGCGTTTCCCGAAAACATCGGGGGGAAGAACCAATAATCCAGGAGGGGAAAGGAGGTCTTGGTGAAGAAAAGTGTTCATCAGTCTTGGAGAGGTCTCAAGAAGTCGCACTTCAAAGAAGAAACCGTCGGGAGTCCCGGATCGAGTAGGGACAGTGAATTAACAGAGTTGTCTGAAGCACCTGTTAAGATCCCGACCACCCTCAAGATCACGAGGACACCACTACCCCACGGCTATTCTTCAAGACCAAAGGCCACCACCACACTACCACGCTACCAAGGACCAAAGGAACCCGAAGAGGACAGCCAAGGACGAGCGACCGAGAACGAGAGGAAGGACTACGCCTGGACCAACCCTTGTGTCTCGAGCGAGCAACCCCGGAGTCTACGCCCGCACCCAAGGAACGCCCCGGGGAACCTTTCAATCGTTGCCCAACTGCCTCGTCTTGTGGTATGTCCAAATATCTTCACTCATTTGGTCGTAACGTGCACAACATAACTGTGAGGGAGAAACCCCATAAAATCTAACAAAATCTATATATAAACGAAATAAATAAATTATAAGAAAGATAAAGTAAATATAAAGTAAATATATATATAAATAGAGTAAATTAACTAGAGTTACTTTAAAACTCATATAAACACTAACCCTTAATTAAATAAAAAGGGGGTGAAACTGAACAAGAGCAATTTTGAAGCTTGAATAATACAGGATTCAAATCGAACCCAAATAAATAAAACTGTTAGTTGGACTATAAATGAAAGACGTGTATATTACTAACAGAGACAATTTCAAGTTTGTGTAAATAATTGAAAATTAGGGTATTAACCACGTAAACACGTATTTTAAATGTTTGATTAGTTAGTATATATTATCAGAGGGATGAACTAACTTGTGTGTAAATATTGGTTTAATTTAGCTTAGAAAGTTTTAAGTATTTACGATTCTATAACTAATAACATTTAAGTGTCAAGAAAATACTTCATTTCTTATCATTTGTATAAAGAAACAGATTATAAAATCAAAACATAGGGTGTAAATATTCAATTATATTATCTCCATTTATTTGTCTTTTGCTAATCTGATTTATTATAATATCACTGTGTAACGATTATCTTTATTTTATGTACTTATTTTATGTGTGCACATTTAGTTAGACTTATTAAATCATAATATTATACTGGAACTGGTGTTCACTTATTCCACGATCCTAGAGGTCCTCCATCTAGTGAGTACTCTACCCTAGCTACATTTTCCCCCTTTGAAGTAATTTTGTTTGCTCAAGGTTTTCGTAAGTTTCTTTTACCTCTACAGAGGAGTAGAGGCTAGAGAGTTTTACATGGTGGTTTGCGCCGTTTTGATTTAATTATCAAGGAATAAGTGAACTCAGTGATAGTGCATGTGTTAGCCTTAAGAGGGTTGTATGCTATATTAATATAAGCTATCTATTACTGCAAATGGTTATTTAAGATTATCAAATGTGTATGTTTATTTAAATATTTCAACAAAGTGTTAGGGCCAAATTAGGGTCAACAAGCATAAAAATATCTTTTACTAACTAGTTAATTAACTTCCCCAAATTATTAAATTCACAAAGTCTTTACCCAATAATAAATATTTTACCATAAAAATGACATGAGTGAAGATAGGGCAATAACCTTGACATTACAAAAGGACGTTTACCGACTCAGTAAAGAAGAACTTCAAAACACTTTAACTAAATTCAACATAAAGTATAGGGATAGTGACACCGTAGCTGATCTTAGACCAATAATTGCCGACTTAAAATCCTACATAAAACATAATCTAACTGAAGAAAAAAAACACATACTTAGGAAACTATTAGGGAGACAATATCTCACGAACGTAGAGTTAATCAAATATCCAGGTCTACTCCGAGTACAAAATTTTATAGAGGATAGGGACAATTTGTACGACACCGCTGAAGATCAGAACGAAGAAGCAGACTACGAGGAAATTCACTTCCAATTAGGACCGGAACAAGCACAAATGGCAGTTAGGAAAGAAAAACTCCCCCTAATATCCGCGGGAACATATCACGGGCTACCAACTGAAAATCCTAACGAATTTTTAGACCGGTATGAACTTGCGGCTCTGTCGAATCACTGGCAGGAAGAGACTAAACTTAATCTATTTCCAGCCCATTTAACCGGCACAGCCCTTTCGTGGTACAAACATCACATCACAAACAACGCACCGGTAAATTGGAACAATCTCAAGGAAACATTTGTATCTACATTCACCCCGGCAGCGCAGGCAACAAATCTACAAACTATTTTAGATAAAAAAATTCAAGGAAATGATCAACCGGTAATTGCTTATTATTTCGAAATTTTAACCCTGTGTAGGCGGTACGATCCCGAAATCACGGACAAACGTATCGCACAGTACATAATCCAAGGATTAAAGCCGGAATTTTGTGACAAGATTGTTACTGAACCCTGTGACACGCTCGAAGACCTCGAGAAAAGCCTAAAGAAGGTCGAGCTACAGCTAGAAATTAAGGCAGCAAATAGGGAAAAGCACAGTAGATTAGATACCCATACCCCAAGCCAAAGCAATATTAGCGTAGGTAACAGGACGGAAGAAATACATCTCCTTCAAGAAGAAATTAAAAGCTTAAAGGAGCAAATCAACAACATGGCCATCCGCCACATCCCTCAACAACAAAGGCAGCCATCAACTAGCTACCAACAACAGCGGGTCAACAACGACAGAGGAATGCGGAACTTCTACACACACGCAGCAACTCCACCCACGCATCGCGGCCCAGCTGGCAGCACGGCACCCTGGCAAGGTCGTAGCTACAATACCAACATGCAGACACACTACAGGGGTAGAAACATGTTCTGCCAAATCTGCAAGAGAAACAACCATGACACGCACCAATGCAGATTCAGGTCCTACGCACCAGTCCACACCAACACCAGGAAATACTGCGATCACTGCAAGATGACCAACCACTCGAGAGAAGAATGCTTCCGACTAAAACCTAAAATGTACAAAAATGACCGAACCCAACAAAAAAACTAGTTAGAAGGGGGCCTTTCCATACTAACAACACAGGAAGGTCTCCTCAACCATTCAGTATTAGGCCACAAAATACCCAAAATACACATTTTGAAATTACGAATTACGAACAAGAATTCCCCACCATACAAAATTCTAAACACATGAAACAACATAAAAGACAGATAAAATTTGAGGATAAGAAGGATGAGGATAGAGCGAGACACAACACTAGACCAGAAGAAAATTTTGGAGAAAGTAGAGGATCGAAGATGGACCAAAGAAATTGGAGAACTCGTTCGACCATAGAACCATCGTTTAATAGAACGACACATTGGAGGAGAGAAACAGATAAAGGGTGTTACGAAGATAAGAAGAGGAATGAGAAGAAGAAGGCAGAAGAGGAGAAGAAGACAGAAGAGGATAAGAAGAAGAATGAAGAGGAAGTGAAGGAGACTGATATAGAACGAGATGAAATTTTAGGAGAACAAGATAAGAAGAAAATCTGCAAAGAATTAGAAGAACAGGAAGAACAACACATTGTTAACGGTTGTGAGATGCAACGTATAGCTCCCGACAGAATACACAAGGCAAGGAAGAATCGAAGATCAGAAGATAAGGAGATATACGAAACGCTATTCAAGATGGGAAAGCAGGAAAATAATACGGTTCCAGTTTTGACGTTAAATGCTAAGTTAACAAACCATCACAACGAAGTAATACAGTGCATAGTAGATACGGGATGTAATATTAGCTTAATAAATTCAAAACTAGTAAATGAAGGGAACATTATTAAGAGTCATACACCTAATGTGTTATCAGCAAATAGTACACCAATAAACATTTTAGGAACAACAGAAATCATGTTGGAAATAGATAACATAATTATTAGAGAGACACTTTACGTGTCACCGGATATAATAAATGACATAATTTTAGGAAACCGATTCTTAAACAAGAACAAGCTTGAGCTAAATTACAACACAAAAGAAATTATTTTCAATTTAGGTGACTACAAACACAAAATCAAAATGAACAAGAGGTGGTTATTTCAAATCGAAAATGTAAACTGTCATTTCACAACTCAATCTGACAAACAAAACATTATCGATATTAAATGTGATAGGGACCTGATTATTGCTCCACATCAACACATAAGGGTAGAACTAACGGTAAATGTTAGTAAGGAAGCAGTTTTTGAGCAAGAAAAATCTTTAAAAGAAAAGAAGAAATGCCATATTTATCTCATAGAAGGAAATAAATATTTAAATATCTACAATGCTTCAAATACCCACAAACATATAAATGCCAACACCACATTAGGTTACTGCACAGATGAAATTACTGTTAGCGTGCATAACACAAATAAACATACCCAGGAGATAATTCATCCAAGAAATCCAAACAAACAAATCCTTAAGGATAAAGATAACGTAAATTTCAACATTTCTCCCCACTTAACAACAGATCAACACAATCAGGTCGTAAAAATGTTAAAAAAATATTCCAATATGTTCACTACAAATATCAAGGATCTAACCCCTGCAAATTTACCACCAGTATCACTAGAAACAATTCCCAACGCCCAACCAGTAAATTCACCTCCGTATAAACAAAATAAACAAGAACGAGATGAACTAAATAAATTATTAGATGAACTGTTAGAGGCCGATATTTTAGAAGAATGTCCGGATTTTTGTGAATACGCAAGCCCAGTATTTATAACACGAAATAAGGACAAATCTCCACGTCTTGTTGGCGACATGAGGAAAGTAAACCAAATTTTAAAACCATGCATTTATCCCACTCCATCCGTAAACTTGGTACTAAACAGCTTAAATAATGCCAACATGTTCACTAAATTAGATTTAAAGGGAGCATACCACCAATTATTGGTACGAGAGCAAGATAGACAATTATTAACGATTAAAACTCAGGACAGACTGCTTAGGTACAAAAGGCTTACCATGGGATTAAAAGTATCTTCAGCATTATTCAGTAAAGCAATCCTAGCTTTGTTAAACAAACACCTATACAATAAAGTCGTTTGCTACATTGACGATGTTATTGTTTACGGGAAATCGTTTGAACAAGATCTACAACATTTGGAAACAGTCTTAAAAATTCTACACGAAGCTAACTTGAAACTAAATACACAAAAATGTAAATTTTTATATGAACAAGTGGACATCTTGGGATACACAGTAACAAACCAGGGAATTTTACCTCAAAAATCTACAGTCTCAGCCATTCAAGAATTTAAAAGGCCAAATTGTATTAGAAAAGTTAGGCAATTTTTAGGCTCATCATCATTTTTCCGAAAACATATAAAAAATTATGCTGACATAACCTTACCTCTTACAAACCTAATTAAAGACTCAAACAAAAACATAGCATTCGCGTGGACAGAGGACTGTGAAAAAGCATTCACAAAAATTAAGGAGATTCTAACAAACCCACCCCTATTAAAACATTGGAATGATGATTGGGAAGCATCAATCTATGTTGACTCAAGCTTAAGCGCACTTGGTGCTTGTCTTACTCAAACAAATCCGGAGACGAGCAAGCAACATCCGATCGCTTATTTATCAAAAAAATATACGGACACACAACAACGGTATTCAAACGCCGAAAGAGAAATGATGAGTTTAGTTTATGCAGTAAATTATTGGAGAGAATTCACATTAGGACGGAAAACTAATATTTACACAGACTGTCAAGCTCTAGTACACTATAAAAATTTCAAACACACGTCTTCTCGCCTAAACCGATTAGCATTATCACTGGTCGATTATGACATAGATGTAAAGTACAAAACGGGTACAAGTAACTCATTAGCCGACAGTCTCTCAAGAAATCCACCTCAAGACATGCTTGACGAAGATCCCTTTGAAATTATTCTAAACTTAGAAGAAATCAAGACAGAAAACCTTGAAGAATTACAATCTAAAGACCCATATTTAAAAGAAATAAAATTAGCAAAAATTTCACCTGAAGCAGTCCCTAAAAAGATTAGAAGCCAAAGTAGGAAATATGAAGAGAGAGATGGTTTATTATACTACAAACAGTTTAACGGCAAGACAAATGACTATTTACTTGCAATACCACGTGAAAAGGTGAATGACATTTTAAAAATCTTCCATGACAATGTTTATTCAGGAGGACATTTTTCGAGCTTCAAAACTACTAAAAAGATTAAACAACGTTATCACTGGCCGGAGATGACAAAAGATATTCAAAATTATACAGACACATGTGTACAATGCCAATTAAAACGAACTCCCACGTATAAACAATATGACAAGCTAACCCCACAAGTTCCCCCCACCACCCCTTTTGAAAGACTAATAATTGATTACATGGGACCAATCACCCAAAGTAGAGGTTACAAGTATATTTTAATGATTACTTGCCCAACCACAAGAATGGTATTTGCAAAATGTACCCGATCTGCCGATGCAAAAACAACCGCAAACGTTTTACTCGATTTATTTTGTCAATACGGCTGTCCTAAAGTCATAACGCACGATCAAGGAACCCATTTCATGGGAAATGTACTCAAAGAACTTTTATTAAGTTTAGGCATAGCTCAGCGCGCCAGCCCACCATATATGTACAGAATACAAGGGTTGACGGAGAGAATGAACTTAATTTTCAAAAAAACAATTAGTCACTATATTGAAAATGACCCAAATAAATGGTCAGATTATGTGCGCTACGCAACATTTAGCTACAACACAACTGTAAACAAAAGTACTGGATATTCACCGTTTTATTTAATGTACGGCCGGGAAGCAAATCTCCCATCAGACTACATGTATATTCACAAGGATCAAGACCCTGATATCGTCAGAGAGATAAGAGACATCCAAAAGGTACGCAAGGAAATTCCAATAATTCTTCAAAAGGCTCAAGAAACCCAGAAAAAATATTTTGATGCTACAAAACGAGATTTACAACTACAAATCGGAGATGAAGTACTTGTACAAAATCCCCCAGACTTTAAAGGCGAATACAACAAATTCAACAACATTTATAGAGGACCATACTTCATTACAGATAAAATTAATGACACAACTTATATGGTGTTGCTTGAAAGGAGAGGCAAAATGGTGAATCAACCTGTACATATTACAAGAATGAAACCATTTCACCGTAGATAATTTCAAAATTCTTATACGTGTAAAAATATTCCTCCAGATCTGACGCACACACATCATTTTCTCACACCTTAAAAATTAAACTCGACTTATAGTATTCATAATTATAGAAACCTTCGCCAGCGGTTAAATTACGACCAAAGTCGTAAAAAGCAGCTTAACTAGGGTTGGTTGGCGAGGAAAGGTGTGTAGCCACCTATTTTATCCCTAACTTAAAAATAATTATAACTAATAAAATTATCACAATCACAAATACCACTCACACGTTTTGAAAGGCCTTTACCTGAAGAAATATCTTTGTCACGTATAAGTTCATCTAATTTACCAAGAATCAAGAATACTATTTATATCAAAACAAACTTCCAACATATAAATTTATTAAACGCAATTTAAAATGGATAGAAACAGCTTGGGAATGAAAAACACATTTACAAGGAAATATTGCCGAAGTGAACAGGAACTCTACAACTCTACGCCAATTTTAAACATTGCTACCTCCCCCAAGAATTTCCTCAACATTCATCTAGCTTTAAAATATACTTTGTTAAAGTATAACTCAAGAGTTTATCAGAATGACGCGCCCAACGGAACTTAAACGGACTAACGCAACTATTGATGCTTACAAGAATATAAAATACTAGTCATTATATCTTTGTGACAATCAATGGTTACCTATTCAAATAATAATTAAGTATCATATATGGTGGTCGAGGAAACAAAGAGAAAGAATATTTTCATCTAAATACTTAAGAAATTAAATGAATATTAAATGGAACGCTATATTTTACACGCCTACGCAAATAAAGAAGACTTTAAACCTTGTGACGGAAATATCCCTAAATTTAAAGACATACAGATTTAAAATACCTTCACAATGTTATTCCAATTTATTCCAAGAATTTTAGGAACCAACACTAAATTCGTCACTGCCCCTACCGCAAACCGACACAAAACATAACATACATAACTACGGACCGAAACTCACAAACTGAGCAGTTAGAAACTAGAACAAGAGTGGGTGTATAATACAAGATGGCCGAATACTAAGAACATAAGTGCATTCCTCCAACATCTGTACATTTTATAAGATAAGAGCACCGAGAAACACAGCGTTACAGCCTGGACTCAGCAGATCCCACGCGCTAGTCTGCAGTACTTCCACGGAAACTGGACAAAGTTAGAATATTCATCTCAACTCTTCAGAATACTTCTAGAACATTTACATAAAAAAGCACCAATTACTGTCATTTAAAGCCATATTACGGACTGATCACCCGTGTATGTCTATAAACCCACAGTAATAGTTATCACGAACAAATAAAATAACCCACCAATAAATTATCATCAAATTTACGATTTTAGATAGAAACAATAATATCCTTATAACCAGGAAGTCATATTCTTAATTACACCATGAGCTAATTTAATTCAATATTACAATGTCCAAATATTGAATATTACTAATAAAATTTTGCGGTCCAGATATCCTACGGCCTAGAAATGAAGTATCGAAAGCTACTACTGTTATTGATGTTAATAAGTGCAGCCAAGACGGTGACGGCTCAATCACAAGATAACTCAACACGATTTCAAATTTTCTCAGGACATCACTTTCAAGAAAGAACAGACTACATTCCTTACGAAGCTATCATACCGGCAATATTCACTACAACTATCCTTACTAAACCTAAAGTAGACCCATGGACAACTGAATCAAATTTTTCAGACTGCAGCGAAACTCAAGATTTGTGTACAATTCAAAATAATCTCGCTACATTACATAATCTAATCATTGACCAGATAAACTCAAATTACCTAAATACTGAACTTTCCAACCAATCTTTCTCGGAAACTAGAAGCAAGAGGGGACTATTATTTCTACAAAATTTCTTTGAATGGTGTTGGGACCTCGCAAATAAACAACAAATCTCAAACATTTACGAAAACCAAAAATGTATCGAAGAGCATACTAACAAAATTATCGATTCCGTAGGAACCCAGTATCAAGATTTAGTTAGAACAACAACTAACCTAAACAACTTTACAAAAAATGTTGAAAACCTAGCCGTCAAGGTACATAAAGGATTTACAATTGTTAAAAATAACTTAAACGAAATGAAATCTCAGCATAATAAAAACATTTTACAACACATCTATGCTACAATACAACAGTCGTGGAGCCACATTTTATACAACTACATTCAAGATAAGCAAAGGGAGATAATAGAAAAATGCAATCAAAATTTACTATCACAAAATCTTGTCAACCCACAAAATTTAACTACAACATTGAAACAGCTCCAAGAAGACGCAAAACTCAAACAGCTTAAACTTGCCATTCCCCTATCGAAACTTACCCATTGCACAATATTTGGAAGCACACTAGTTGCTAAAGTACACATTCCCTTAATTAACTCTAATATCGAAGGAGAAGTTTTCAGAACTATAAACACCCCATTGATTTGGAAAAATAAAATATGTTCCCTACACATGGAAGAAAACATAATTTTCAAAACTTCAAAATACACCAAAGTAATAAGCACTTCAGACAAAAACTGCAATGAACATTCATATCCTTTATGCAAAATTCCACGTATAACAATAACTGCAAACAACATGCAATTATGTCTTCACATGATTCTTTCTTCAGCTTCTTTTCACAAACTACAACAAAATTGCCATTTTATATGTGAAAATCAACCGAAATATCCAATAATCACAGAACTATTACCAAATAAATATCTTATTACAAACATACAGCAAGAACTAAATCTAGTTTGCCCAGATGACACATCTTCGAAATTATTGCCAGCCACAGCTATTGGAACTATTCAAATCAACATCCCATGTGACTGCCAACTAAAATTGGAAAATTTAATCCTCATCACTACGGTGAGACCATCCGGTAAAGAAGACAACGGAACAACAAACATTATAAACCTAATCCCAGCATCTTGGACTAAATTAAAGACAATCAAACTATTCCCCCTACGCAAAGGAATCAAACATGAATTTGACAACCTTTCAGAAATACTTGATTCAAACTGGACCTTCAATAATCCAACCTTTGAGGTCACCAAATTAAAGAAAATGGAACACCTCGTCTTACCAAATACCGACTTTGACCTTTTTGGTAACACTAAATTATTATTTTATATTTTGCTAGGATGGTCCACTGTTCTAACTTTAACATGTCTCGTTTTAAAATATTGTCTGAGCCTTCAAGCAATACAAATAAAAATGCTTTTACCTAATAGAGACTATAATCAGCGCCAAGAAACCCACTAAGAAATTATCATTCACGATTGAAGGACGATAAAAACTTTGTTCTAAAGTACCTACATGTAAATATCTGTAAATATATTATATTCTCACAAAATACAATAAATATATATTATTCAATAGAATTATAATCATAAAGAAAAACATAATCTCTACTCTACTTGAATCTACACAACAGTCGACACAGTGACATACAGTAGCAAGGTCTGTTTACAAACACTACGATAGCGCACAGCTGACTCGTCACAACAATCCACAGCTGCGCGTTGAGGAAGGAGAGCTCCGTCCCACCTCAGCGCCACAGCGTTCTACACAACCACCTACGACCTCCTACAACAAAAACTGACAGAAAAATTAATTTTAAAAAGAAACTTGAAGAGGAAACTTGGGGACCAAGTTAAAAGGCAGCGGGGGAGTATAAACATATGGAAATTTTGAATTAAATTTGTTAAATTATTTTTCTTTACGAACTCATGAACAATAGAAAACGTGCGCTGACCCCTCGTAGAAATAAAAAGTAAAGATTATCGCAAGATCTCAAGTTCAAGTCACGTTCTCATGGGCAAAGACCTGGCTGAGAACAAGCCAGGCATAGATTGAATTTCGATCTGGAATGCATCGTAGAAGAAATTGTAACCGATGGGAACAATTGACGAGAAACAATATTGTTCCCACCGATTCCGAGAAATTTTACATGCATAAAGAAGTAAGTTTACTTACGGTCAGCACCACGCCCTCTGGAGGCTGGTCATGAGGGGAGAAGCCAATGAGGACGATGATCGGAGATATTCCACCGATCATTGGAGGGTAGGCGTTTCCCGAAAACATCGGGGGGAAGAACCAATAATCCAGGAGGGGAAAGGAGGTCTTGGTGAAGAAAAGTGTTCATCAGTCTTGGAGAGGTCTCAAGAAGTCGCACTTCAAAGAAGAAACCGTCGGGAGTCCCGGATCGAGTAGGGACAGTGAATTAACAGAGTTGTCTGAAGCACCTGTTAAGATCCCGACCACCCTCAAGATCACGAGGACACCACTACCCCACGGCTATTCTTCAAGACCAAAGGCCACCACCACACTACCACGCTACCAAGGACCAAAGGAACCCGAAGAGGACAGCCAAGGACGAGCGACCGAGAACGAGAGGAAGGACTACGCCTGGACCAACCCTTGTGTCTCGAGCGAGCAACCCCGGAGTCTACGCCCGCACCCAAGGAACGCCCCGGGGAACCTTTCAATCGTTGCCCAACTGCCTCGTCTTGTGGTATGTCCAAATATCTTCACTCATTTGGTCGTAACGTGCACAACATAACTGTGAGGGAGAAACCCCATAAAATCTAACAAAATCTATATATAAACGAAATAAATAAATTATAAGAAAGATAAAGTAAATATAAAGTAAATATATATATAAATAGAGTAAATTAACTAGAGTTACTTTAAAACTCATATAAACACTAACCCTTAATTAAATAAAAAGGGGGTGAAACTGAACAAGAGCAATTTTGAAGCTTGAATAATACAGGATTCAAATCGAACCCAAATAAATAAAACTGTTAGTTGGACTATAAATGAAAGACGTGTATATTACTAACAGAGACAATTTCAAGTTTGTGTAAATAATTGAAAATTAGGGTATTAACCACGTAAACACGTATTTTAAATGTTTGATTAGTTAGTATATATTATCAGAGGGATGAACTAACTTGTGTGTAAATATTGGTTTAATTTAGCTTAGAAAGTTTTAAGTATTTACGATTCTATAACTAATAACATTTAAGTGTCAAGAAAATACGTCTTCATTTCTTATCATTTGTATAAAAAAACAGATTATAAAATCAAAACATAGGGTGTAAATATTCAATTATATTATCTCTATTTATTTGTCTTTTGCTAATCTGATTTATTATAATATCACTGTGTAACGATTATCTTTATTTTATGTACTTATTTTATGTGTGCACATTTAGTTAGACTTATTAAATCATAATATTATACTGGAACTGGTGTTCACTTATTCCACGATCCTAGAGGTCCTCCATCTAGTGAGTACTCTACCCTAGCTACATTTTCCCCCTTTGAAGTAATTTTGTTTGCTCAAGGTTTTCGTAATTTTCTTTTACCTCTACAGAGGAGTAGAGGCTAGAGAGTTTTACACATGTTAAAATGTAACATTTTATCATGTTAAAATGAAACATGTTAAAATGTAACATTTTATCATGTTAAAATGAAACACGTTATAATGTAACATTTTATCATGTTAAAATGCAACATGTTAAAATGTAACATTTTATCATGTTAAAATGCAATATGTTAAAATGTAACATTTTATCATGTTAAAATGCAACATATTAAAATGTAACATATTAAAATGTAACATGTTAAAATTTAAAATTTTAAAATGTAACATTTTATCATGTTAAAATGCAACATGTTATAATGTAACATTTTATCATGTTAAAATGCAACATGTTAAAATGTAACATTTTATCATGTTAAAATGAAACGTTAAAATGTAACATTTTATCATGTTAAAATGAAACATGTTAAAATGTAACATTTTATCATGTTAAAATGAAACATGTTAAAATGTAACATTTTATCATGTTAAAATGAAACATGTTAAAATGTAACATTTTATCATGTTAAAATGCAACATGTTAAAATGTAACATTTTATCATGTTAAAATGCAACATGTTAAAATGTAACATATTAAAATGTAACATGTTAAAATGCAACATGTTAAAATGTAACATTTTATCATGTTAAAATGCAACATGTTAAAATGTAACATATTAAAATGTAACATGTTCAAATGTAACATTTTAAAATGTAACATTTTATCATGTTAAATCGCAATATGTTAAAATGTAACATTTTATCATGTTAAAATGCAACATGTTAAAATGTAACATTTTATCATGTTAAAATGCAACATGTTAAAATGTAACATATTAAAATGTAACATGTTAAAATGTAACATTTTATGATGTTAAAATGAAAAATGTTAAAATGTAACATTTTATCATGTTTAAATGAAACATGTAAAAATGTAACATTTTTTAATGTAACATTTTATCATGTTAAAATGAAACATGTTAAAATGTAACATTTTATCATGTTAAAATGCAACATGTTAAAATGTAACATATTAAAATGTAACATGTTAAAATGTAACATTTTAAAATGTAACATTTTAAAATGAAACATGTTAAAATGTAACATTTTATCATGTTAAAATGAAACATGTTAAAATGTAACATTTTATCATGTTAAAATGCAACATGTTAAAATGTAACATTTTATCATGTTAAAATGCAACATGTTAAAATGTAACATTTTATCATGTTAAAATGAAACATGTTAAAATGTAACATTTTATCATGTTAAAATGCAACATGTTAAAATGTAACATTTTATCATTTTAAAATGTAACATGTTAAAATGTAACATATTAAAATGTAACATGTTAAAATGTAACATTTTTAAATAAAACATGTTAAAATGTAACATTTTATCATGTTAAAATGAAACATGTTAAAATGTAACATTTTATCATGTTAAAATGCAACATGTTAAAATGAAACATTTTATCATATTAAAATGAAACATGTTCAAATGTAACATTTTATCATGTTAAAATGCAACATGTTAAAATGTAACATTTTATCATGTTAAAATGCAACATGTTAAAATGTAACATTTTATCATGTTAAAATGAAACATGTTAAAATGTAACATTTTATCATGTTAAAATGAAACACGTTATAATGTAACATTTTATCATGTTAAAATGCAACATGTAAAATGTAACATTTTATCATGTTAAAATGCAATATGTTAAAATGTAACATTTTATCATGTTAAAATGCAACATATTAAAATGTAACATTTTATCATGTTAAAATGCAATATGTTAAAATGTAACATTTTATCATGTTAAAATGCAACATATTAAAATGTAACATTTTATCATGTTAAAATGCAACATGTTAAAATGTAACATATTAAAATGTAACATGTTAAAATTTAACATTTTAAAATGTAACATTTTAAAATGAATTATGTTAAAATGTAACATTTTATCATGTTAAAATGCAACATGTTATAATGTAACATTTTATCATGTTAAAATGCAACATGTTAAAATGTAACATTTTATCATGTTAAAATGCAACATGTTAAAATGCAACATGTTAAAATGTAACATTTTATCATGTTAAAATGCAACGTTAAAATGTAACATTTTATCATGTTAAAATGAAACATGTTAAAATGTAACATTTTATCATGTTAAAATGAAACATGTTAAAATGTAACATTTTATCATGTTAAAATGAAACATGTTAAAATGTAAGATTTTATCATGTTAAAATGAAACATGTTAAAATGTAACATTTTATCATGTTAAAATGCAACATGTTAAAATGTAACATTTTATCATGTTAAAATGCAACATGTTAAAATGTAACATATTAAAATGTAACATGTTAAAATGCAACATGTTAAAATGTAACATTTTATCATGTTAAAATGCAACATGTTAAAATGTAACATATTAAAATGTAATATGTTCAAATGTAACATTTTAAAAAGTAACATTTTATCATGTTTAATCGCAATATGTTAAAATGTAACATTTTATCATGTTAAAATGCAACATGTTAAAATGTAACATTTTATCATGTTAAAATGCAACATGTTAAAATGTAACATATTAAAATGTCACATGTTAAAATGTAACATTTTATGATGTTAAAATGAAAAATGTTAAAATGTAACATATTAAAATGTAACATGTTCAAATGTAACATTTTAAAATGTAACATTTTATCATGTTAAATCGCAATATGTTAAAATGTAACATTTTATCATGTTAAAATGCAACATGTTAAAATGTAACATTTTATCATGTTAAAATGCAACATGTTAAAATGTAACATATTAAAATGTAACATGTTAAAATGTAACATTTTAAAATGTAACATTTTTAAATGAAACATGTTAAAACGTAACATTTTATCATGTTAAAATGAAACATGTTTTAATGTAACATTTTATCATGTTAAAATGCAACATGTTAAAATGTAACATTTTATCATGTTAAAATGCAACATGTTAAAAATGTAACATTTTATCATGTTAAAATGCAACATGTTAAAATGTAACATTTTATCATGTTAATATGCAACATGTTAAAATGTAACATATTAAAATGTAACATGTTAAAATGTAACATTTTATTATGTTAAAATGAAAAATGTTAAAATGTAACATTTTATCATGTTTAAATGAAACATGTAAAAATGTAACATTTTTAAATGTAACATTTTATCATGTTAAAATTAAACATGTTAAAATGTAACATTTTATCATGTTAAAATGCAACATGTTAAAATGTAACATTTTATCATGTTAAAATGCAACATGTTAAAATGTAACATATTAAAATTTAACATGTTAATATGTAACATTTTAAAATGTAACATTTTAAAATGAAACGTTAAAATGTAACATTTTATCATGTTAAAATAAAACATGTTAAAATGTAACATTTTATCATGTTAAAATGAAACACGTTATAATGTAACATTTTATCATGTTAAAATGCAACATGTTAAAATGTAACATTTTATCATGTTAAAATGAAACATGTTATAATGTAACATTTTATCATGTTAAAATGCAACATGTTAAAATGTAACATTTTATCATGTTAAAATGCAACATGTTAAAATGTAACATTTTATCATGTTAAAATAAAACATGTTAAAATGTAACATTTTATCATGTTAAAATGAAACACGTTATAATGTAACATTTTATCATGTTAAAATGCAACATGTTAAAATGTAACATATTAAAATGTAACATGTTAAAATGTAACATTTTATTATGTTAAAATGAAAAATGTTAAAATGTAACATTTTATCATGTTTAAATGAAACATGTAAAAATGTAACATTTTTAAATGTAACATTTTATCATGTTAAAATTAAACATGTTAAAATGTAACATTTTATCATGTTAAAATGCAACATGTTAAAATGTAACATTTTATCATGTTAAAATGCAACATGTTAAAATGTAACATATTAAAATTTAACATGTTAATATGTAACATTTTAAAATGTAACATTTTAAAATGAAACGTTAAAATGTAACATTTTATCATGTTAAAATAAAACATATTAAAATGTAACATTTTATCATGTTAAAATGAAACACGTTATAATGTAACATTTTATCATGTTAAAATGCAGCATGTTAAAATGTAACATTTTATCATGTTAAAATGAAACATGTTATAAAGTAACATTTTATCATGTTAAAATGCAACATGTTAAAATGTAACATTTTATCATGTTAAAATGTAACATTTTATCATGTTAAAATGCAACATGTTAAAATGTAACATATTAAAATGTAACATGTTAAAATGTAACATTTTATGATGTTAAAATGAAAAATGTTAAAATGTAACATTTTATCATGTTTAAATGAAACATGTAAAAATGTAACATTTTTAAATGTAACATTTTATCATGTTAAAATTAAACATGTTAAAATGTAACATTTTATCATGTTAAAATGCAACATGTTAAAATGTAACATTTTATCATGTTAAAATGCAACATGTTAAAATGTAACATATTAAAATGTTACATGTTAAAATGTAACATTTTATCATGTTAAAATGCAACATGTTATAATGTAACATATTATCATGTTAAAATGAAACGTGTTAAAATGTAACATTTTATCATGTTAAAATGAAACACGTTAAAATGTAACATTTTATCATGTTAAAATGCAACATGTTAAAATGTAACATTTTATCATTTTAAAATGCAACATGTTAAAAGGTAACATATTAAAATGTAACATGTTAAAATGTAACATTTTAAAATGTAATATTTTTAAATAAAACATGTTAAAATGTAACATTTTATCATGTTAAAATGAAACATGTTAAAATGTAACATTTTATCATGTTAAAATGAAACATTTTATCATGTTAAAATGCAACATGTTAAAATGTAACATTTTATCATGTTAAAATGCAACATGTTAAAATGTAACATTTTATCATGTAAAAATGCAACATGTTCAAATGTAACATTTTATCATGTTAAAATGCAACATGTTAAAATGTAACATTTTATCATGTTAAAATGCAACATGTTAAAATGTAACATATTAAAATGTAACATGTTAAAATGTAACATTTTATGATGTTAAAATGAAAAATGTTAAAATGTAACATTTTATCATGTTTAAATGAAACATGTAAAAATGTAACATTTTTAAATGTAACATTTTATCATGTTAAAATTAAACATGTTAAAATGTAACATTTTATCATGTTAAAATTAAACACGTTATAATGTAACATTTTATCATGTTAAAATGCAACATGTAAAATGTAACATTTTATCATGTTAAAATGCAATATGTTAAAATGTAACATTTTATCATGTTAAAATGCAACATATTAAAATGTAACATTTTATCATGTTAAAATGCAACATGTTAAAATGTAACATGTTCAAATGTAACATTTTAAAATGTAACATTTTAAAATGAATTATGTTAAAATGTAACATTTTATCATGTTAAAATGCAACATGTTAAAATGTAACATTTTATCATGTTAAAATGCAACATGTTAAAATGTAACATATTAAAATGTAACAAGTTAAAATGTAACATTTTAAAATGTAACATTTTAAAATGAAACATGTTAAAATGTAACATTTTATCATGTTAAAATGAAACATGTTAAAATGTAACATTTTATCATGTTAAAATTAAACACGTTATAATGTAACATTTTATCATGTTAAAATGCAACATGTAAAATGTAACATTTTATCATGTTAAAATGCAATATGTTAAAATGTAACATTTTATCATGTTAAAATGCAACATGTTAAAATGTAACATTTTATCATGTTAAAATGCAACATGTTAAAATGTAACATTTTTTCATGTTAAAATGAAACGTTAAAATGTAACATTTTATCATGTTAAAATGAAACACGTTATAATGTAACATTTTATCATGTTAAAATGCAACATGTTAAAATGTAACATATTAAAATGTAACATGTTAAAATGTAACATTTTATTATGTTAAAATGAAAAATGTTAAAATGTAACATTTTATCATGTTTAAATGAAACATGTAAAAATGTAACATTTTTAAATGTAACATTTTATCATGTTAAATTTAAACATGTTAAAATGTAACATTTTATCATGTTAAAATGCAACATGTTAAAATGTAACATTTTATCATGTTAAAATGCAACATGTTAAAATGTAACATATTAAAATTTAACATGTTAATATGTAACATTTTAAAATGTAACATTTTAAAATGAAACGTTAAAATGTAACATTTTATCATGTTAAAATAAAACGTGTTAAAATGTAACATTTTATCATGTTAAAATGAAACACGTTATAATGTAACATTTTATCATGTTAAAATGCAACATGTTAAAATGTAACATTTTATCATGTTAAAATGAAACATGTTATAATGTAACATTTTATCATGTTAAAATGCAACATGTTAAAATGTAACATTTTATCATGTTTAAATGCAACATGTTAAAATGTAACATATTAAAATGTAACATGTTAAAATGTAACATTTTATGATGTTAAAATGAAAAATGTTAAAATGTAACATTTTATCATGTTTAAATGAAACATGTAAAAATGTAACATTTTTAAATGTAACATTTTATCATGTTAAAATTAAACATGTTAAAATGTAACATTTTATCATGTTAAAATGCGACATGTTAAAATGTAACATTTTATCATGTTAAAATGCAACATGTTAAAATGTAACATATTAAAATGTAACATGTTAAAATGTAACATTTTATCATGTTAAAATGCAACATGTTATAATGTAACATTTTATCATGTTAAAATGAAACGTGTTAAAATGTAACATTTTATCATGTTAAAATGAAACACGTTATAATGTAACATTTTATCATGTTAAAATGCAACATGTTAAAATGTAACATTTTATCATGTTAAAATGCAATATGTTAAAATGTAACATTTTATCATGTTAAAATGCATTATATCAAAATGTAACATTTTATCATGTTAAAATGCAACATGTTAAAATGTAACATATTAAAATGTAACATGTTAAAATTTAACATTTTAAAATGTAACATTTTATGATGTTAAAATGAAAAATGTTAAAATGTAACATTTTATCATGTTTAAATGAAAATGTAAAAATGTAACATTTTTTAATGTAACATTTTATCATGTTAAAATGAAACATGTTAAAATGCAACATGTTAAAATGTAACATATTAAAATGTAACATGTTAAAATGTAACATTTTAACATGTTAAAATGTAACATTTTATCATGTTAAAATGAAACATGTTAAAATGTAACATTTTATCATGTTAAAATGCAACATGTTAAAATGTAACATTTTATCATGTTAAAATGCAACATGTTAAAATGTAACATTTTATCATGTTGAAATGAAACATCTTAAAATGTAACATTTTATCATGTTAAAATGCAACATGTTAAAATGTAACATTTTATCATTTTAAAATGCAACATGTTAAAATGTAACATATTAAAATGTAACATGTTAAAATGTAACATTTTAAAATGTAGCATTTTTAAATAAAACATGTTAAAATGTAGCATTTTATCATGTTAAAATGAAACATGTTAAAATGTAACATTTTATCATGTTAAAATGCAACATGTTAAAATGAAACATTTTATCATGTTAAAATGCAACATGTTAAAATGTAACATTTTATCATGTTAAAATGCAACATGTTAAAATGTAACATTTTATCATGTTAAAATGCAACATGTTAAAATGTAACATTTTATCATTTTAAAATGCAACATGTTAAAATGTAACATATTAAAATGTAACATGTTAAAATGTAACATTTTAAAATGTAACATTTTTAAATAAAACATGTTAAAATGTAACATTTTATCATGTTAAAATGAAACATGTTAAAATGTAACATTTTATCATGTTAAAATGAAACATGTTAAAATGTAACATTTTATCATGTTAAAATGCAACATGTTAAAATGAAACATTTTATCATGTTAAAATGCAACATTTTAAAATGTAACATTTTATCATGTTAAAATGCAACATGTTAAAATGTAACATTTTATCATGTTAAAATGCAACATGTTCAAATGTAACATTTTATAATGTTAAAATGCAACATGTTAAAATGTAACATTTTATCATGTTAAAATGCAACATGTTAAAATGTAACATATTAAAATGTAACATGTTAAAATGTAACATTTTATGATGTTAAAATGAAAAATGTTAAAATGTAACATTTTATCATGTTTAAATGAAACATGTAAAAATGTAACATTTTTAAATGTAACATTTTATCATGTTAAAATTAAACATGTTAAAATGTAACATTTTATCATGTTAAAATGCAACATGTTAAAATGTAACATTTTATCATGTTAAAATGCAACATGTTAAAATGTAACATATTAAAATGTAACAAGTTAAAATGTAACATATTAAAATGTAACATGTTAAAATGTAACATTTTAAAATGTAACATTTTTAAATAAAACATGTTAAAATGTAACATTTTATCATGTTAAAATGAAACATGTTAAAATGTAACATTTTATCATGTTAAAATGCAACATGTTAAAATGAAACATTTTATCATGTTAAAATGCAACATGTTAAAATGTAACATTTTATCATGTTAAAATGCAACATGTTAAAATGTAACATTTTATCATGTTAAAATGCAACATGTTAAAATGTAACATTTTATCATTTTAAAATGCAACATGTTAAAATGTAACATATTAAAATGTAACATGTTAAAATGTAACATTTTATGATGTTAAAATGAAAAATGTTAAAATGTAACATTTTATCATGTTTAAATGAAACATGTAAAAATGTAACATTTTTAAATGTAACATTTTATCATGTTAAAATTAAACATGTTAAAATGTAACATTTTATCATGTTAAAATGCAACATGTTAAAATGTAACATTTTATCATGTTAAAATGCAACATGTTAAAATGTAACATATTAAAATGTAACAAGTTAAAATGTAACATTTTAAAATGTAACATTTTAAAATGAAACATGTGAAAATGTAACATTTTATCATGTTAAAATGCAACATATTAAAATGTAACATTTTATCATGTTAAAATGCAACATGTTAAAATGTAACATATTAAAATGTAACATGTTAAAATTTAACATTTTAAAATGTAACATTTTAAAATGAATTATGTTAAAATGTAACATTTTATCATGTTAAAATGCAACATGTTATAATGTAACATTTTATCATGTTAAAATGCAACATGTTAAAATGTAACATTTTAAAATGTAACATTTTAAAATGTAACATTTTTAAATAAAACATGTTAAAATGTAACATTTTATCATGTTAAAATGAAACATGTTAAAATGTAACATTTTATCATGTTAAAATGCAACATGTTAAAATGAAACATTTTATCATGTTAAAATGCAACATGTTAAAATGTAACATTTTATCATGTTAAAATGCAACATGTTAAAATGTAACATTTTATCATGTTAAAATGCAACAAGTTAAAATGTAACATTTTATCATTTTAAAATGCAACATGTTAAAATGTAACATATTAAAATGTAACATGTTAAAATGTAACATTTTATGATGTTAAAATGAAAAATGTTAAAATGTAACATTTTATCATGTTTAAATGAAACATGTAAAAATGTAACATTTTTAAATGTAACATTTTATCATGTTAAAATTAAACATGTTAAAATGTAACATTTTATCATGTTAAAATGCAACATGTTAAAATGTAACATTTTATCATGTTAAAATGCAACATGTTAAAATGTAACATATTAAAATGTAACAAGTTAAAATGTAACATTTTAAAATGTAACATTTTAAAATGAAACATGTTAAAATGTAACATTTTATCATGTTAAAATGCAACATATTAAAATGTAACATTTTATCATGTTAAAATGCAACATTTTAAAATGTAACATTTTAAAATGAATTATGTTAAAATGTAACATTTTATCATGTTAAAATGCAACATGTTATAATGTAACATTTTATCATGTTAAAATGCAACATGTTAAAATGTAACATTTTATCATGTTAAAATGCAACATGTTAAAATGCAACATGTTAAAATGTAACATTTTTTCATGTTAAAATGAAACGTTAAAATGTAACATTTTATCATGTTAAAATGAAACATGTTAAAATGTAACATTTTATCATGTTAAAATGAAACATGTTAAAATGTAACATTTTATCATGTTAAAATGAAACATGTTAAAATGTAAGATTTTATCATGTTAAAATGAAACATGTTAAAATGTAACATTTTATCATGTTAAAATGCAACATGTTAAAATGTAACATTTTATCATGTTAAAATGCAACATGTTAAAATGTAACATATTAAAATGTAACATGTTAAAATGCAACATGTTAAAATGTAACATTTTATCATGTTAAAATGCAACATGTTAAAATGTAACATATTAAAATGTAACATGTTCAAATGTTACATTTTAAAATGTAACATTTTATCATGTTAAATCGCAATATGTTAAAATGTAACATTTTATCATGTTAAAATGCAACATGTTAAAATGTAACATTTTATCATGTTAAAATGCAACATGTTAAAATGTAACATTTTATCATTTTAAAATGCAACATGTTAAAATGTAACATATTAAAATGTAACATGTTAAAATGTAACATTTTAAAATGTAACATTTTTAAATAAAACATGTTAAAATGTAACATTTTATCATGTTAAAATGAAACATGTTAAAATGTAACATTTTATCATGTTAAAATGAAACATGTTAAAATGTAACATTTTATCATGTTAAAATGCAACATGTTAAAATGAAACATTTTATCATGTTAAAATGCAACATTTTAAAATGTAACATTTTATCATGTTAAAATGCAACATGTTAAAATGTAACATTTTATCATGTTAAAATGCAACATGTTCAAATGTAACATTTTATAATGTTAAAATGCAACATGTTAAAATGTAACATTTTATCATGTTAAAATGCAACATGTTAAAATGTAACATATTAAAATGTAACATGTTAAAATGTAACATTTTATGATGTTAAAATGAAAAATGTTAAAATGTAACATTTTATCATGTTTAAATGAAACATGTAAAAATGTAACATTTTTAAATGTAACATTTTATCATGTTAAAATTAAACATGTTAAAATGTAACATTTTATCATGTTAAAATGCAACATGTTAAAATGTAACATTTTATCATGTTAAAATGCAACATGTTAAAATGTAACATATTAAAATGTAACAAGTTAAAATGTAACATATTAAAATGTAACATGTTAAAATGTAACATTTTAAAATGTAACATTTTTAAATAAAACATGTTAAAATGTAACATTTTATCATGTTAAAATGAAACATGTTAAAATGTAACATTTTATCATGTTAAAATGCAACATGTTAAAATGAAACATTTTATCATGTTAAAATGCAACATGTTAAAATGTAACATTTTATCATGTTAAAATGCAACATGTTAAAATGTAACATTTTATCATGTTAAAATGCAACATGTTAAAATGTAACATTTTATCATTTTAAAATGCAACATGTTAAAATGTAACATATTAAAATGTAACATGTTAAAATGTAACATTTTATGATGTTAAAATGAAAAATGTTAAAATGTAACATTTTATCATGTTTAAATGAAACATGTAAAAATGTAACATTTTTAAATGTAACATTTTATCATGTTAAAATTAAACATGTTAAAATGTAACATTTTATCATGTTAAAATGCAACATGTTAAAATGTAACATTTTATCATGTTAAAATGCAACATGTTAAAATGTAACATATTAAAATGTAACAAGTTAAAATGTAACATTTTAAAATGTAACATTTTAAAATGAAACATGTGAAAATGTAACATTTTATCATGTTAAAATGCAACATATTAAAATGTAACATTTTATCATGTTAAAATGCAACATGTTAAAATGTAACATATTAAAATGTAACATGTTAAAATTTAACATTTTAAAATGTAACATTTTAAAATGAATTATGTTAAAATGTAACATTTTATCATGTTAAAATGCAACATGTTATAATGTAACATTTTATCATGTTAAAATGCAACATGTTAAAATGTAACATTTTAAAATGTAACATTTTAAAATGTAACATTTTAAAATGTAACATTTTTAAATAAAACATGTTAAAATGTAACATTTTATCATGTTAAAATGAAACATGTTAAAATGTAACATTTTATCATGTTAAAATGCAACATGTTAAAATGAAACATTTTATCATGTTAAAATGCAACATGTTAAAATGTAACATTTTATCATGTTAAAATGCAACATGTTAAAATGTAACATTTTATCATGTTAAAATGCAACAAGTTAAAATGTAACATTTTATCATTTTAAAATGCAACATGTTAAAATGTAACATATTAAAATGTAACATGTTAAAATGTAACATTTTATGATGTTAAAATGAAAAATGTTAAAATGTAACATTTTATCATGTTTAAATGAAACATGTAAAAATGTAACATTTTTAAATGTAACATTTTATCATGTTAAAATTAAACATGTTAAAATGTAACATTTTATCATGTTAAAATGCAACATGTTAAAATGTAACATTTTATCATGTTAAAATGCAACATGTTAAAATGTAACATATTAAAATGTAACAAGTTAAAATGTAACATTTTAAAATGTAACATTTTAAAATGAAACATGTTAAAATGTAACATTTTATCATGTTAAAATGCAACATATTAAAATGTAACATTTTATCATGTTAAAATGCAACATGTTAAAATGTAACATATTAAAATGTAACATGTTAAAATTTAACATTTTAAAATGTAACATTTTAAAATGAATTATGTTAAAATGTAACATTTTATCATGTTAAAATGCAACATGTTATAATGTAACATTTTATCATGTTAAAATGCAACATGTTAAAATGTAACATTTTATCATGTTAAAATGCAACATGTTAAAATGCAACATGTTAAAATGTAACATTTTTTCATGTTAAAATGAAACGTTAAAATGTAACATTTTATCATGTTAAAATGAAACATGTTAAAATGTAACATTTTATCATGTTAAAATGAAACATGTTAAAATGTAACATTTTATCATGTTAAAATGAAACATGTTAAAATGTAAGATTTTATCATGTTAAAATGAAACATGTTAAAATGTAACATTTTATCATGTTAAAATGCAACATGTTAAAATGTAACATTTTATCATGTTAAAATGCAACATGTTAAAATGTAACATATTAAAATGTAACATGTTAAAATGCAACATGTTAAAATGTAACATTTTATCATGTTAAAATGCAACATGTTAAAATGTAACATATTAAAATGTAACATGTTCAAATGTTACATTTTAAAATGTAACATTTTATCATGTTAAATCGCAATATGTTAAAATGTAACATTTTATCATGTTAAAATGCAACATGTTAAAATGTAACATTTTATCATGTTAAAATGCAACATGTTAAAATGTAACATATTAAAATGTAACATGTTAAAATGTAACATTTTATGATGTTAAAATGAAAAATGTTAAAATGTAACATATTAAAATGTAACATGTTCAAATGTAACATTTTAAAATGTAACATTTTTTCATGTTAAATCGCAATATGTTAAAATGTAACATTTTATCATGTTAAAATGCAACATGTTAAAATGTAACATTTTATCATGTTAAAATGCAACATGTTAAAATGTAACATATTAAAATGTAACATGTTAAAATGTAACATTTTAAAATGTAACATTTTTAAATGAAACATGTTAAAATGTAACATTTTATCATGTTAAAATGAAACATGTTTTAATGTAACATTTTATCATGTAAAAATGCAACATGTTAAAATGTAACATTTTATCATGTTAAAATGCAACATGTTAAAAATGTAACATTTTATCATGTTAAAATGCAACATGTTTAAATGTAACATTTTATCATGTTAAAATGCAACATGTTAAAATGTAACATATTAAAATGTAACATGTTAAAATGTAACATTTTATGATGTTAAAATGAAAAATGTTAAAATGTAACATTTTATCATGTTTAAATGAAACATGTAAAAATGTAACATTTTATCATGTTAAAATGAAACACGTTATAATGTAACATTTTATCATGTTAAAATGCAACATGTTAAAAATGTAACATTTTATCATGTTAAAATGCAACATGTTAAAATGTAACATTTTATCATGTTAAAATGCAACATGTTAAAATGTAACATATTAAAATTTAACATGTTAATATGTAACATTTTAAAATGTAACATTTTAAAATGAAACATGTTAAAATGTAACATTTTATCATGTTAAAATAAAACATGTTAAAATGTAACATTTTATCATGTTAAAATGAAACACGTTATAATGTAACATTTTATCATGTTAAAATGCAACATGTTAAAATGTAACATTTTATCATGTTAAAATGAAACATGTTATAATGTAACATTTTATCATGTTAAAATGCAACATGTTAAAATGTAACATTTTATCATGTTAAAATGCAACATGTTAAAATGTAACATTTTATTATGTTAAAATGCAACATGTTAAAATGTAACATTTTATCATGTTAAAATGCAACATGTTAAAATGTAACATATTAAAATGTAACATGTTAAAATGTAACATTTTATGATGTTAAAATGAAAAATGTTAAAATGTAACATTTTATCATGTTTAAATGAAACATGTAAAAATGTAACATTTTTTAAATGTAACATTTTATCATGTTAAAATTAAACATGTTAAAATGTAACATTTTATCATGTTAAAATGCAACATGTTAAAATGTAACATTTTATCATGTTAAAATGCAACATGTTAAAATGTAACATATTAAAATGTAACATGTTAAAATGTAACATTTTATCATGTAACATATTAAAATGTAACATGTTAAAATGTAACATTTTATCATGTTAAAATGCAACATGTTATAATGTAACATTTTATCATGTTAAAATGAAACGTGTTAAAATGTAACATTTTATCATGTTAAAATGAAACACGTTATAATGTAACATTTTATCATGTTAAAATGCAACATGTTAAAATGTAACATTTTATCATGTTAAAATGCAATATGTTAAAATGTAACATTTTATCATGTTAAAATGCATTATATAAAAATGTAACATTTTATCATGTTAAAATACAACATGTTAAAATGTAACATATTTAAATGTAACATGTTAAAATTTAACATTTTAAAATGTAACATTTTAAAATGAAACATGTTAAAATGTAACATTTTATCATGTTAAAATGAAACATGTTATAATGTAACATTTTATCATGTTAAAATGCAACATGTTAAAATGTAACATTTTATCATGTTAAAATGAAACGTGTTAAAATGTAACATTTTATCATGTTAAAATGAAACACGTTATAATGTAACATTTTATCATGTTAAAATGCAACATGTTAAAATGTAACATTTTATCATGTTAAAATGCAATATGTTAAAATGTAACATTTTATCATGTTAAAATGCATTATATAAAAATGTAACATTTTATCATGTTAAAATGCAACATGTTAAAATGTAACATTTTATCATGTTAAAATGCAACATGTTAAAATGTAACATTTTATCATGTTAAAATGCAACATTGTAAAATGTAACATTTTATCATGTTAAAATGCGACATGTTAAAATGTAACATTTTATCATGTTAAAATGCAACATGTTAAAATGTAACATATTAAAATGTAACATGTTAAAATGTAACATTTTATGATGTTAAAATGAAAAATGTTAAAATGTTACATTTTATCATGTTTAAATGAAACATGTAAAAATGTAACATTTTTTAATGTAACATTTTATCATGTTAAAATGAAACATGTTAAAATGTAACATTTTATCATGTTAAAATGCAACATGTTAAAATGTAACATATTAAAATGTAACATGTTAAAATGTAACATTTTAAAATGTAACATTTTAAAATGAAACATGTTAAAATGTAACATTTTATCATGTTAAAATGAAACATGTTAAAATGTAACATTTTATGATGTTAAAATGAAACATGTTAAAATGTAACATTTTATCATGTTACAATGAAACATGTTAAAATGTAACATTTTATCATGTTAAAATGAAACACGTTATAATGTAACATTTTATCATGTTAAAATGCAACATGTTAAAAATGTAACATTTTATCATGTTAAAATGCAACATGTTAAAATGTAACATTTTATCATGTTAAAATGCAACATGTTAAAATGTAACATATTAAAATTTAACATGTTAATATGTAACATTTTAAAATGTAACATTTTAAAATGAAACATGTTAAAATGTAACATTTTATCATGTTAAAATAAAACATGTTAAAATGTAACATTTTATCATGTTAAAATGAAACACGTTATAATGTAACATTTTATCATGTTAAAATGCAACATGTTAAAATGTAACATTTTATCATGTTAAAATGAAACATGTTATAATGTAACATTTTATCATGTTAAAATGCAACATGTTAAAATGTAACATTTTATCATGTTAAAATGCAACATGTTAAAATGTAACATTTTATTATGTTAAAATGCAACATGTTAAAATGTAACATTTTATCATGTTAAAATGCAACATGTTAAAATGTAACATATTAAAATGTAACATGTTAAAATGTAACATTTTATGATGTTAAAATGAAAAATGTTAAAATGTAACATTTTATCATGTTTAAATGAAACATGTAAAAATGTAACATTTTTTAAATGTAACATTTTATCATGTTAAAATTAAACATGTTAAAATGTAACATTTTATCATGTTAAAATGCAACATGTTAAAATGTAACATTTTATCATGTTAAAATGCAACATGTTAAAATGTAACATATTAAAATGTAACATGTTAAAATGTAACATTTTATCATGTAACATATTAAAATGTAACATGTTAAAATGTAACATTTTATCATGTTAAAATGCAACATGTTATAAAGTAACATTTTATCATGTTAAAATGAAACGTGTTAAAATGTAACATTTTATCATGTTAAAATGAAACACGTTATAATGTAACATTTTATCATGTTAAAATGCAACATGTTAAAATGTAACATTTTATCATGTTAAAATGCAATATGTTAAAATGTAACATTTTATCATGTTAAAATGCATTATATAAAAATGTAACATTTTATCATGTTAAAATACAACATGTTAAAATGTAACATATTTAAATGTAACATGTTAAAATTTAACATTTTAAAATGTAACATTTTAAAATGAAACATGTTAAAATGTAACATTTTATCATGTTAAAATGAAACATGTTATAATGTAACATTTTATCATGTTAAAATGCAACATGTTAAAATGTAACATTTTATCATGTTAAAATGAAACGTGTTAAAATGTAACATTTTATCATGTTAAAATGAAACACGTTATAATGTAACATTTTATCATGTTAAAATGCAACATGTTAAAATGTAACATTTTATCATGTTAAAATGCAATATGTTAAAATGTAACATTTTATCATGTTAAAATGCATTATATAAAAATGTAACATTTTATCATGTTAAAATGCAACATGTTAAAATGTAACATTTTATCATGTTAAAATGCAACATGTTAAAATGTAACATTTTATCATGTTAAAATGCAACATTGTAAAATGTAACATTTTATCATGTTAAAATGCGACATGTTAAAATGTAACATTTTATCATGTTAAAATGCAACATGTTAAAATGTAACATTTTATCATGATAAAATGCAACATGTTAAAATGTAACATATTAAAATGTAACATGTTAAAATGTAACATTTTATGATGTTAAAATGAAAAATGTTAAAATGTTACATTTTATCATGTTTAAATGAAACATGTAAAAATGTAACATTTTTTAATGTAACATTTTATCATGTTAAAATGAAACATGTTAAAATGTAACATTTTATCATGTTAAAATGCAACATGTTAAAATGTAACATATTAAAATGTAACATGTTAAAATGTAACATTTTAAAATGTAACATTTTAAAATGAAACATGTTAAAATGTAACATTTTATCATGTTAAAATGAAACATGTTAAAATGTAACATTTTATGATGTTAAAATGAAACATGTTAAAATGTAACATTTTATCATGTTACAATGAAACATGTTAAAATGTAACATTTTATCATGTTAAAATGCAACATGTTAAAATGTAACATATTAAAATGTAACATTTTAAAATGAAACATGTTAAAATGTAACATTTTATCATGTTAAAATGAAACATGTAAAATGTAACATTTTATCATGTTAAAATGCAACATGTTAAAATGTAACATTTTATCATGTTAAAATGAAAAATGTTAAAATGTAACATTTTATCATGTTTAAATGAAACATGTAAAAATTTAACATTTTTAAATGTAACATTTTATCATGTTAAAATGTAACATTTTATCATGTTAAAATGCAACATGTTAAAATGTAACATTTTATCATGTTAAAATGCAACATGTTAAAATGTAACATTTTATCATGTTAAAATGCAACATGTTAAAATGTAACATTTTATCATGTTAAAATGTAACATTTTATCATGTTAAAATGCAACATGTTAAAATGTAACATTTTATCATGTTAAAATGAAACGTGTTAAAATGTAACATTTTATCATGTTAAAATGAAACACGTTATAATGTAACATTTTATCATGTTAAAATGCAACATGTTAAAATGTAACATTTTATCATGTTAAAATGCAATATGTTAAAATGTAACATTTTATCATGTTAAAATGCATTATATAAAAATGTAACATTTTATCATGTTAAAATGCAACATGTTAAAATGTAACATTTTATCATGTTAAAATGCAACATGTTAAAATGCAACATGTTAAAATGTAACATGTTAAAATGTAACATTTTATGATGTTAAAATGAAAAATGTTAAAATGTAACATATTAAAATGTAACATGTTCAAATGTAACATTTTATCATGTTAAATCGCAATATGTTAAAATGTAACATTTTATCATGTTAAAATGCAACATGTTAAAATGTAACATTTTATCATGTTAAAATGCAACATGTTAAAATGTAACATATTAAAATGTAACATGTTAAAATGTAACATTTTATGATGTTAAAATGAAAAATGTTAAAATGTAACATATTAAAATGTAACATGTTCAAATGTAACATTTTAAAATGTAACATTTTATCATGTTAAATCGCAATATGTTAAAATGTAACATTTTATCATGTTAAAATGCAACATGTTAAAATGTAACATTTTATCATGTTAAAATGCAACATGTTAAAATGTAACATATTAAAATGTAACATGTTAAAATGTAACATTTTAAAATGTAACATTTTTAAATGAAACATGTTAAAATGTAACATTTTATCATGTTAAAATGAAACATGTTTTAATGTAACATTTTATCATGTTAAAATGCAACATGTTAAAATGTAACATTTTATCATGTTAAAATGCAACATGTTAAAAATGTAACATTTTATCATGTTAAAATGCAACATGTTTAAATGTAACATTTTATCATGTTAAAATGCAACATGTTAAAATGTAACATATTAAAATGTAACATGTTAAAATGTAACATTTTATGATGTTAAAATGAAAAATGTTAAAATGTAACATTTTATCATGTTTAAATGAAACATGTAAAAATGTAACATTTTTAAATGTAACATTTTATCATGTTAAAATTAAACATGTTAAAATGTAACATTTTATCATGTTAAAATGCAACATGTTAAAATGTAACATTTTATCATGTTAAAATGCAACATGTTAAAATGTAACATATTAAAATTTAACATGTTAATATGTAACATTTTAAAATGTAACATTTTAAAATAAAACATGTTAAAATGTAACATTTTATCATGTTAAAATAAAACATGTTAAAATGTAACATTTTATCATGTTAAAATGAAACACGTTATAATGTAACATTTTATCATGTTAAAATGCAACATGTTAAAATGTAACATTTTATCATGTTAAAATGAAACATGTTATAATGTAACATTTTATCATGTTAAAATGCAACATGTTAAAATGTAACATTTTATCATGTTAAAATGCAACATGTTAAAATGTAACATATTAAAATGTAACATGTTAAAATGTAACATTTTATGATGTTAAAATGAAAAATGTTAAAATGTAACATTTTATCATGTTTAAATGAAACATGTAAAAATGTAACATTTTTTAAATGTAACATTTTATCATGTTAAAATTAAACATGTTAAAATGTAACATTTTATCATGTTAAAATGCAACATGTTAAAATGTAACATTTTATCATGTTAAAATGCAACTTGTTAAAATGTAACATATTAAAATGTAACATGTTAAAATGTAACATTTTATCATGTTAAAATGCAACATGTTATAATGTAACATTTTATCATGTTAAAATGAAACGTGTTAAAATGTAACATTTTATCATGTTAAAATGAAACACGTTATAATGTAACATTTTATCATGTTAAAATGCAACATGTTAAAATGTAACATTTTATCATGTTAAAATGCAATATGTTAAAATGTAACATTTTATCATGTTAAAATGCATTATATAAAAATGTAACATTTTATCATGTTAAAATACAACATGTTAAAATGTAACATATTAAAATGTAACATGTTAAAATTTAACATTTTAAAATGTAACATTTTAAAATGAAACATGTTAAAATGTAACATTTTATCATGTTAAAATGCAACATGTTAAAATGTAACATTTTATCATGTTAAAATGCAACATGTTAAAATGTAACATTTTATCATGTTAAATTGCAACATGTTATAATGTAACATTTTATCATGTTAAAATGCAACATGTTAAAATGTAACATGTTAAAATGTAACATTTTATCATGTTAAAATGCAACATGTTAAAATGTAACATTTTATCATGTTAAAATGCAACATGTTAAAATGTAACATTTTATCATGTTAAATTGCAACATGTTAAAATGTAACATTTTATCATGTTAAAATGCAACATGTTAAAATGTAACATTTTATCATGTTAAAATGCAACATGTTAAAATGTAACATATTAAAATGTAACATGTTAAAATGTAACATTTTATGATGTTAAAATGAAAAATGTTAAAATGTTACATTTTATCATGTTTAAATGAAACATGTAAAAATGTAACATTTTTTAATGTAACATTTTATCATGTTAAAATGAAACATGTTAAAATGTAACATTTTATCATGTTAAAATGCAACATGTTAAAATGTAACATATAAAAATGTAACATGTTAAAATGTAACATTTTATCATGTTAAAATGAAACATGTTATAATGTAACATTTTATCATGTTAAAATGCAACATGTTAAAATGTAACATGTTAAAATGTAACATTTTATCATGTTAAAATGCAACATGTTAAAATGTAACATTTTATCATGTTAAAATGCAACATGTTAAAATGTAACATTTTATCATGTTAAATTGCAACATGTTAAAATGTAACATTTTATCATGTTAAAATGCAACATGTTAAAATGTAACATTTTATCATGTTAAAATGCAACATGTTAAAATGTAACATATTAAAATGTAACATGTTAAAATGTAACATTTTATGATGTTAAAATGAAAAATGTTAAAATGTTACATTTTATCATGTTTAAATGAAACATGTAAAAATGTAACATTTTTTAATGTAACATTTTATCATGTTAAAATGAAACATGTTAAAATGTAACATTTTATCATGTTAAAATGCAACATGTTAAAATGTAACATATTAAAATGTAACATGTTAAAATGTAACATTTTAAATTGTAACATTTTAAAATGAAACATGTTAAAATGTAACATTTTATGATGTTAAAATGAAACATGTTAAAATGTAACATTTTATGATGTTAAAATGAAACATGTTAAAATGTAACATTTTATCATGTTACAATGAAACATGTTAAAATGTAACATTTTATCATGTTAAAATGCAACATGTTAAAATGTAACATATTAAAATGTAACATTTTAAAATGAAACATGTTAAAATGTAACATTTTATCATGTTAAAATGAAACATGTAAAATGTAACATTTTATCATGTTAAAATGCAACATGTTAAAATGCAACATGTTAAAATGTAACATTTTATCATGTTAAAATGCAACATGTTAAAATGTAACATTTTATCATGTTAAAATGCAACATGTTAAAATGTAACATTTTATCTTGTTAAAATGCAACATGTTTAAATGTAACATATTAAAATGTAACATGTTAAAATGCAACATGTTAAAATGTAACATTTTATGATGTTAAAATGAAACATGTTAAAATGTAACATTTTATCATGTTACAATGAAACATGTTAAAATGTAACATTTTATCATTTTAAAATGCAACATGTTAAAATGTAACATATTAAAATGTAACATTTTAAAATGAAACATGTTAAAATGTAACGTTTTATCATGTTAAAATTAAACATGTAAAATGTAACATTTTATCATGTTAAAATGCAACATGTTAAAATGTAACATTTTATCATGTTAAAATGCAACATGTTTAAATGTAACATATTAAAATGTAACATATTAAAATGTAACATGTTAAAATTTAACATTTTAAAATGTAACATTTTAAAATGAAACATGTTAAAATGTAACATTTTATCATGTTAAAATGCAACATGTTATAATGTAACATTTTATCATGTTAAAATGCAACATGTTAAAATGTAACATTTTATCATGTTAAAATGCAACATGTTAAAATGTAACATTTTATCATGTTAAAATGCAACATGTTAAAATGTAACATTTTATCATGTTAAAATGCAACATGTTAAAATGTAACATATAAAAATGTAACATGTTAAAATGTAACATTTTATCATGTTAAAATGAAACATGTTATAATGTAACATTTTATCATGTTAAAATGCAACATGTTAAAATGTAACATGTTAAAATGTAACATTTTATCATGTTAAAATGCAACATGTTAAAATGTAACATTTTATCATGTTAAAATGCAACATGTTAAAATGTAACATTTTATCATGTTAAATTGCAACATGTTAAAATGTAACATTTTATCATGTTAAAATGCAACATGTTAAAATGTAACATTTTATCATGTTAAAATGCAACATGTTAAAATGTAACATATTAAAATGTAACATGTTAAAATGTAACATTTTATGATGTTAAAATGAAAAATGTTAAAATGTTACATTTTATCATGTTTAAATGAAACATGTAAAAATGTAACATTTTTTAATGTAACATTTTATCATGTTAAAATGAAACATGTTAAAATGTAACATTTTATCATGTTAAAATGCAACATGTTAAAATGTAACATATTAAAATGTAACATGTTAAAATGTAACATTTTAAATTGTAACATTTTAAAATGAAACATGTTAAAATGTAACATTTTATCATGTTAAAATGAAACATGTTAAAATGTAACATTTTATGATGTTAAAATGAAACATGTTAAAATGTAACATTTTATCATGTTACAATGAAACATGTTAAAATGTAACATTTTATCATGTTAAAATGCAACATGTTAAAATGTAACATATTAAAATGTAACATTTTAAAATGAAACATGTTAAAATGTAACATTTTATCATGTTAAAATGAAACATGTAAAATGTAACATTTTATCATGTTAAAATGCAACATGTTAAAATGCAACATGTTAAAATGTAACATTTTATCATGTTAAAATGCAACATGTTAAAATGTAACATTTTATCATGTTAAAATGCAACATGTTAAAATGTAACATTTTATCATGTTAAAATGCAACATGTTTAAATGTAACATATTAAAATGTAACATGTTAAAATGCAACATGTTAAAATGTAACATTTTATGATGTTAAAATGAAACATGTTAAAATGTAACATTTTATCATGTTACAATGAAACATGTTAAAATGTAACATTTTATCATGTTAAAATGCAACATGTTAAAATGTAACATATTAAAATGTAACATTTTAAAATGAAACATGTTAAAATGTAACATTTTATCATGTTAAAATTAAACATGTAAAATGTAACATTTTATCATGTTAAAATGCAACATGTTAAAATGTAACATTTTATCATGTTAAAATGCAACATGTTTAAATGTAACATATTAAAATGTAACATGTTAAAATGTAACATTTTATGATGTTAAAATGAAAAATGTTAAAATGTAACATTTTATCATGTTTAAATGAAACATGTAAAAATTTAACATTTTTAAATGTAACATTTTATCATGTTAAAATGCAACATGTTAAAATGTAACATTTTATCATGTTAAAATGCAACATGTTAAAATGTAACATTTTATCATGTTAAAATGAAACATGTTATAATGTTACATTTTATCATGTTAAAATGCAACATGTTTAAATGTAACATTTTATCATGTTAAAATGCAACATGTTAAAATGTAACATTTTATCATGTTAAAATGAAACATGTTAAAATGTAACATTTTATCATGTTAAAATGCAACATGTTAAAATGTAACATTTTATCATGTTAAAATGCAACATGTTAAAATGTAACATTTTATCATGTTAAAATGCAACATGTTAAAATGTAACATGTTAAAATGAAACATGTTAAAATGTAACATTTTATCATGTTAAAATGTAACATTTTATCATGTTAAAATGAAACATGTTAAAATGTAACATTTTATCATGTTAAAATGAAACATGTTAAAATGTAACATTTTATGATGTTAAAATGAAACATGTTAAAATGTAACATTTTATCATGTTAAAATGAAACATGTTAAAATGTAACATTTTATCATGTTAAAATGAAACATGTAAAATGTAACATTTTATCATGTTAAAATGCAACATATTAAAATGTAACATTATAAAATGATACATGTTAAAAAGTAACATTTTATCATGTTAAAATGAAACATGTAAAATGTAACATTTTATCATGTTAAAATGCAACATGTTAAAATGCAATATGTTAAAATGTAACATTTTACCATGTTAAAATGCAACATGTTAAAATGTAACATTTTATCATGTTAAAATGCAACATGTTAAAATGTAACATTTTATCATGTTAAAATGCAACATGTTTAAATGTAACATATTAAAATGTAACATGTTAAAATGTAACATTTTATGATGTAAAATGAAAAATGTTAAAATGTAACATTTTATGATGTAAAATGAAAAATGTTAAAATGTAACATTTTATGATGTAAAATGAAAAATGTTAAAATGTAACATTTTATCATGTTTAAATGAAACATGTAAAAATGTAACATTTTTAAATGTAACATTTTATCATGTTAAAATGAAACATAATAAAATGTAACATTTTATCATGTTAAAATGCAACATGTTAAAATGTAACATTTTATCATGTTAAAATGCAACATGTTAAAATGTAACATTTTATCATGTTAAAATGCAACATGTTAAAATGTAACATATTAAAATGTAACATGTTTAAATGTAACATTTTTTAATGTAACATTTTTAAATGAAACATGTAAAAATGTAACATTTTATCATGTTAAAATGAAACAAGTTAAAATGTAACATTTTATTATGTTAAAATGCAACATGTTAAAATGTAACATTTTATCATGTAAAATGAAACATGTTAAAATGTAACATTTTATCATGTTAAAATGAAACATGTAAAATGTAACATTTTATCATGATTAAAATGAAACATGTTAAAATGTAACATTTTATCATGTTAAAATGAAACATGTTAAAATGTAACATTTTATCATGTTAAAATGCAACATGTTTAAATGTAACATTTTATCATGTTAAAATGAAACATGTTAAAATGTAACATTTTATCATGTTAAAATGCAACATGTTAAAATGTAACATTTTATCATGTTAAAATGCAACATGTTAAAATGTAACATGTTAAAATGAAACATGTTAAAATGTAACATTTTATCATGTTAAAATGAAACGTTAAAATGTAACATTTTATCATGTTAAAATGAAACATGTTAAAATGTAACATTTTATCATGTTAAAATGAAACATGTTAAAATGTAACATTTTATCATGTTAAAATGAAACATGTTAAAATGTAACATTTTATCATGTTAAAATGCAACATGTTAAAATGTAACATATTAAAATGTAACATGTTAAAATGCAACATGTTAAAATGTAACATTTTATCATGTTAAAATGCAACATGTTAAAATGCAACATGTTAAAATGTAACATTTTATCATGTTAAATTGCAACATGTTAAAATGTAACATTTTATCATGTTAAAATGCAACATGTTAAAATGTAACATTTTATCATGTTAAAATGCAACATGTTAAAATGTAACATATTAAAATGTAACATGTTAAAATGTAACATTTTATGATGTTAAAATGAAAAATGTTAAAATGTTACATTTTATCATGTTTAAATGAAACATGTAAAAATGTAACATTTTTTAATGTAACATTTTATCATGTTAAAATGCAACATGTTAAAATGTAACATATTAAAATGTAACATGTTAAAATGTAACATTTTAAATTGTAACATTTTAAAATGAAACATGTTAAAATGTAACATTTTATCATGTTAAAATGAAACATGTTAAAATGTAACATTTTATGATGTTAAAATGAAACATGTTAAAATGTAACATTTTATCATGTTACAATGAAACATGTTAAAATGTAACATTTTATCATGTTAAAATGCAACATGTTAAAATGTAACATATTAAAATGTAACATTTTAAAATGAAACATGTTAAAATGTAACATTTTATCATGTTAAAATGAAACATGTAAAATGTAACATTTTATCATGTTAAAATGCAACATGTTAAAATGCAACATGTTAAAATGTAACATTTTATCATGTTAAAATGCAACATGTTAAAATGTAACATTTTATCATGTTAAAATGTAACATTTTATCATGTTAAAATGCAACATGTTTAAATGTAACATATTAAAATTTAACATTTTAAAATGCAACATGTTAAAATGTAACATTTTATGATGTTAAAATGAAACATGTTAAAATGTAACATTTTATCATGTTACAATGAAACATGTTAAAATGTAACATTTTATCATGTTAAAATGCAACATGTTAAAATGTAACATATTAAAATGTAACATTTTAAAATGAAACATGTTAAAATGTAACATTTTATCATGTTAAAATTAAACATGTAAAATGTAACATTTTATCATGTTAAAATGCAACATGTTAAAATGTAACATTTTATCATGTTAAAATGCAACATGTTTAAATGTAACATATTAAAATGTAACATGTTAAAATGTAACATTTTATGATGTTAAAATGAAAAATGTTAAAATGTAACATTTTATCATGTTTAAATGAAACATGTAAAAATTTAACATTTTTAAATGTAACATTTTATCATGTTAAAATGCAACATGTTAAAATGTAACATATTAAAATGTAACATGTTAAAATGCAACATGTTAAAATGTAACATTTTATCATGTTAAAATGCAACATGTTAAAATGTAACATTTTATCATGTTAAAATGAAACATGTAAAATGTAACATTTTATCATGATTAAAATGAAACATGTTAAAATGTAACATTTTATGATGTTAAAATGAAACATGTTATAATGTTACATTTTATCATGTTAAAATGCAACATGTTTAAATGTAACATTTTATCATGTTAAAATGCAACATGTTAAAATGTAACATTTTATCATGTTAAAATGAAACATGTTAAAATGTAACATTTTATCATGTTAAAATGCAACATGTTAAAATGTAACATTTTATCATGTTAAAATGCAACATGTTAAAATGTAACATTTTATCATGTTAAAATGCAACATGTTAATATGTAACATGTTAAAATGAAACATGTTAAAATGTAACATTTTATCATGTTAAAATGTAACATTTTATCATGTTAAAATGAAACATGTTAAAATGTAACATTTTATCATGTTAAAATGAAACATGTTAAAATGTAACATTTTATGATGTTAAAATGAAACATGTTAAAATGTAACATTTTATCATGTTAAAATGAAACATGTTAAAATGTAACATTTTATCATGTTAAAATGCAACATGTTAAAATGTAACATATTAAAATGTAACATTATAAAATGATACATGTTAAAAAGTAACATTTTATCATGTTAAAATGAAACATGTAAAATGTAACATTTTATCATGTTAAAATGCAACATGTTAAAATGCAATATGTTAAAATGTAACATTTTACCATGTTAAAATGCAACATGTTAAAATGTAACATTTTATCATGTTAAAATGCAACATGTTAAAATGTAACATTTTATCATGTTAAAATGCAACATGTTAAAATGTAACATTTTATCATGTTAAAATGCAACATGTTAAAATGTAACATTTTATCATGTTAAAATGAAACATGTTATAATGTAACATTTTATCATGTTAAAATGCAACATGTTTAAATGTAACATTTTATCATGTTAAAATGCAACATGTTAAAATGTAACATTTTATCATGTTAAAATGCAACATGTTAAAATGTAACATTTTATCATGTAAAAATGCAACATGTTAAAATGTAACATTTTATCATGTTAAAATGCAACATGTTAAAATGTAACATTTTATCATGTTAAAATGCAACATGTTAAAATGTAACATTTTATCATGTTAAAATGCAACATGTTAAAATGTAACATTTTATCATGTTAAAATGCAACATGTTTAAATGTAACATATTAAAATGTAACATGTTAAAATGTAACATTTTATGATGTAAAATGAAAAATGTTAAAATGTAACATTTTATGATGTAAAATGAAAAATGTTAAAATGTAACATTTTATGATGTAAAATGAAAAATGTTAAAATGTAACATTTTATCATGTTTAAATGAAACATGTAAAAATGTAACATTTTTAAATGTAACATTTTATCATGTTAAAATTAAACATGTAAAATGTAACATTTTATCATGTTAAAATGCAACATGTTAAAATGTAACATTTTATCATGTTAAAATGCAACATGTTTAAATGTAACATATTAAAATGTAACATGTTAAAATGTAACATTTTATGATGTTAAAATGAAAAATGTTAAAATGTAACATTTTATCATGTTTAAATGAAACATGTAAAAATTTAACATTTTTAAATGTAACATTTTATCATGTTAAAATGCAACATGTTAAAATGTAACATTTTATCATGTTAAAATGCAACATGTTAAAATGTAACATTTTATCATGTTAAAATGAAACATGTTATAATGTTACATTTTATCATGTTAAAATGCAACATGTTTAAATGTAACATTTTATCATGTTAAAATGCAACATGTTAAAATGTAACATTTTATCATGTTAAAATGAAACATGTTAAAATGTAACATTTTATCATGTTAAAATGCAACATGTTTAAATGTAACATATTAAAATGTAACATGTTAAAATGTAACATTTTATGATGTTAAAATGAAAAATGTTAAAATGTAACATTTTATCATGTTTAAATGAAACATGTAAAAATTTAACATTTTTAAATGTAACATTTTATCATGTTAAAATGCAACATGTTAAAATGTAACATATTAAAATGTAACATGTTAAAATGCAACATGTTAAAATGTAACATTTTATCATGTTAAAATGCAACATGTTAAAATGTAACATTTTATCATGTTAAAATGAAACATGTAAAATGTAACATTTTATCATGATTAAAATGAAACATGTTAAAATGTAACATTTTATGATGTTAAAATGAAACATGTTATAATGTTACATTTTATCATGTTAAAATGCAACATGTTTAAATGTAACATTTTATCATGTTAAAATGCAACATGTTAAAATGTAACATTTTATCATGTTAAAATGAAACATGTTAAAATGTAACATTTTATCATGTTAAAATGCAACATGTTAAAATGTAACATTTTATCATGTTAAAATGCAACATGTTAAAATGTAACATTTTATCATGTTAAAATGCAACATGTTAATATGTAACATGTTAAAATGAAACATGTTAAAATGTAACATTTTATCATGTTAAAATGTAACATTTTATCATGTTAAAATGAAACATGTTAAAATGTAACATTTTATCATGTTAAAATGAAACATGTTAAAATGTAACATTTTATGATGTTAAAATGAAACATGTTAAAATGTAACATTTTATCATGTTAAAATGAAACATGTTAAAATGTAACATTTTATCATGTTAAAATGCAACATGTTAAAATGTAACATATTAAAATGTAACATTATAAAATGATACATGTTAAAAAGTAACATTTTATCATGTTAAAATGAAACATGTAAAATGTAACATTTTATCATGTTAAAATGCAACATGTTAAAATGCAATATGTTAAAATGTAACATTTTACCATGTTAAAATGCAACATGTTAAAATGTAACATTTTATCATGTTAAAATGCAACATGTTAAAATGTAACATTTTATCATGTTAAAATGCAACATGTTAAAATGTAACATTTTATCATGTTAAAATGCAACATGTTAAAATGTAACATTTTATCATGTTAAAATGAAACATGTTATAATGTAACATTTTATCATGTTAAAATGCAACATGTTTAAATGTAACATTTTATCATGTTAAAATGCAACATGTTAAAATGTAACATTTTATCATGTTAAAATGCAACATGTTAAAATGTAACATTTTATCATGTAAAAATGCAACATGTTAAAATGTAACATTTTATCATGTTAAAATGCAACATGTTAAAATGTAACATTTTATCATGTTAAAATGCAACATGTTAAAATGTAACATTTTATCATGTTAAAATGCAACATGTTAAAATGTAACATTTTATCATGTTAAAATGCAACATGTTTAAATGTAACATATTAAAATGTAACATGTTAAAATGTAACATTTTATGATGTAAAATGAAAAATGTTAAAATGTAACATTTTATGATGTAAAATGAAAAATGTTAAAATGTAACATTTTATGATGTAAAATGAAAAATGTTAAAATGTAACATTTTATCATGTTTAAATGAAACATGTAAAAATGTAACATTTTTAAATGTAACATTTTATCATGTTAAAATTAAACATGTAAAATGTAACATTTTATCATGTTAAAATGCAACATGTTAAAATGTAACATTTTATCATGTTAAAATGCAACATGTTTAAATGTAACATATTAAAATGTAACATGTTAAAATGTAACATTTTATGATGTTAAAATGAAAAATGTTAAAATGTAACATTTTATCATGTTTAAATGAAACATGTAAAAATTTAACATTTTTAAATGTAACATTTTATCATGTTAAAATGCAACATGTTAAAATGTAACATTTTATCATGTTAAAATGCAACATGTTAAAATGTAACATTTTATCATGTTAAAATGAAACATGTTATAATGTTACATTTTATCATGTTAAAATGCAACATGTTTAAATGTAACATTTTATCATGTTAAAATGCAACATGTTAAAATGTAACATTTTATCATGTTAAAATGAAACATGTTAAAATGTAACATTTTATCATGTTAAAATGCAACATGTTAAAATGTAACATTTTATCATGTTAAAATGCAACATGTTAAAATGTAACATTTTATCATGTTAAAATGCAACATGTTAAAATGTAACATGTTAAAATGAAACATGTTAAAATGTAACATTTTATCATGTTAAAATGTAACATTTTATCATGTTAAAATGAAACATGTTAAAATGTAACATTTTATCATGTTAAAATGAAACATGTTAAAATGTAACATTTTATGATGTTAAAATGAAACATGTTAAAATGTAACATTTTATCATGTTAAAATGAAACATGTTAAAATGTAACATTTTATCATGTTAAAATGAAACATGTAAAATGTAACATTTTATCATGTTAAAATGCAACATATTAAAATGTAACATTATAAAATGATACATGTTAAAAAGTAACATTTTATCATGTTAAAATGAAACATGTAAAATGTAACATTTTATCATGTTAAAATGCAACATGTTAAAATGCAATATGTTAAAATGTAACATTTTACCATGTTAAAATGCAACATGTTAAAATGTAACATTTTATCATGTTAAAATGCAACATGTTAAAATGTAACATTTTATCATGTTAAAATGCAACATGTTTAAATGTAACATATTAAAATGTAACATGTTAAAATGTAACATTTTATGATGTAAAATGAAAAATGTTAAAATGTAACATTTTATGATGTAAAATGAAAAATGTTAAAATGTAACATTTTATGATGTAAAATGAAAAATGTTAAAATGTAACATTTTATCATGTTTAAATGAAACATGTAAAAATGTAACATTTTTAAATGTAACATTTTATCATGTTAAAATGAAACATAATAAAATGTAACATTTTATCATGTTAAAATGCAACATGTTAAAATGTAACATTTTATCATGTTAAAATGCAACATGTTAAAATGTAACATTTTATCATGTTAAAATGCAACATGTTAAAATGTAACATATTAAAATGTAACATGTTTAAATGTAACATTTTTTAATGTAACATTTTTAAATGAAACATGTAAAAATGTAACATTTTATCATGTTAAAATGAAACAAGTTAAAATGTAACATTTTATTATGTTAAAATGCAACATGTTAAAATGTAACATTTTATCATGTAAAATGAAACATGTTAAAATGTAACATTTTATCATGTTAAAATGAAACATGTAAAATGTAACATTTTATCATGATTAAAATGAAACATGTTAAAATGTAACATTTTATCATGTTAAAATGAAACATGTTAAAATGTAACATTTTATCATGTTAAAATGCAACATGTTTAAATGTAACATTTTATCATGTTAAAATGAAACATGTTAAAATGTAACATTTTATCATGTTAAAATGCAACATGTTAAAATGTAACATTTTATCATGTTAAAATGCAACATGTTAAAATGTAACATGTTAAAATGAAACATGTTAAAATGTAACATTTTATCATGTTAAAATGAAACGTTAAAATGTAACATTTTATCATGTTAAAATGAAACATGTTAAAATGTAACATTTTATCATGTTAAAATGAAACATGTTAAAATGTAACATTTTATCATGTTAAAATGAAACATGTTAAAATGTAACATTTTATCATGTTAAAATGCAACATGTTAAAATGTAACATATTAAAATGTAACATGTTAAAATGCAACATGTTAAAATGTAACATTTTATCATGTTAAAATGCAACATGTTAAAATGCAACATGTTAAAATGTAACATTTTATCATGTTAAATTGCAACATGTTAAAATGTAACATTTTATCATGTTAAAATGCAACATGTTAAAATGTAACATTTTATCATGTTAAAATGCAACATGTTAAAATGTAACATATTAAAATGTAACATGTTAAAATGTAACATTGTATGATGTTAAAATGAAAAATGTTAAAATGTTACATTTTATCATGTTTAAATGAAACATGTAAAAATGTAACATTTTTTAATGTAACATTTTATCATGTTAAAATGCAACATGTTAAAATGTAACATATTAAAATGTAACATGTTAAAATGTAACATTTTAAATTGTAACATTTTAAAATGAAACATGTTAAAATGTAACATTTTATCATGTTAAAATGAAACATGTTAAAATGTAACATTTTATGATGTTAAAATGAAACATGTTAAAATGTAACATTTTATCATGTTACAATGAAACATGTTAAAATGTAACATTTTATCATGTTAAAATGCAACATGTTAAAATGTAACATATTAAAATGTAACATTTTAAAATGAAACATGTTAAAATGTAACATTTTATCATGTTAAAATGAAACATGTAAAATGTAACATTTTATCATGTTAAAATGCAACATGTTAAAATGCAACATGTTAAAATGTAACATTTTATCATGTTAAAATGCAACATGTTAAAATGTAACATTTTATCATGTTAAAATGCAACATGTTAAAATGTAACATTTTATCATGTTAAAATGCAACATGTTTAAATGTAACATATTAAAATGTAACATTTTAAAATGCAACATGTTAAAATGTAACATTTTATGATGTTAAAATGAAACATGTTAAAATGTAACATTTTATCATGTTACAATGAAACATGTTAAAATGTAACATTTTATCATGTTAAAATGCAACATGTTAAAATGTAACATATTAAAATGTAACATTTTAAAATGAAACATGTTAAAATGTAACATTTTATCATGTTAAAATTAAACATGTAAAATGTAACATTTTATCATGTTAAAATGCAACATGTTAAAATGTAACATTTTATCATGTTAAAATGCAACATGTTTAAATGTAACATATTAAAATGTAACATGTTAAAATGTAACATTTTATGATGTTAAAATGAAAAATGTTAAAATGTAACATTTTATCATGTTTAAATGAAACATGTAAAAATTTAACATTTTTAAATGTAACATTTTATCATGTTAAAATGCAACATGTTAAAATGTAACATATTAAAATGTAACATGTTAAAATGCAACATGTTAAAATGTAACATTTTATCATGTTAAAATGCAACATGTTAAAATGTAACATTTTATCATGTTAAAATGAAACATGTAAAATGTAACATTTTATCATGATTAAAATGAAACATGTTAAAATGTAACATTTTATGATGTTAAAATGAAACATGTTATAATGTTACATTTTATCATGTTAAAATGCAACATGTTTAAATGTAACATTTTATCATGTTAAAATGCAACATGTTAAAATGTAACATTTTATCATGTTAAAATGAAACATGTTAAAATGTAACATTTTATCATGTTAAAATGCAACATGTTAAAATGTAACATTTTATCATGTTAAAATGCAACATGTTAAAATGTAACATTTTATCATGTTAAAATGCAACATGTTAAAATGTAACATGTTAAAATGAAACATGTTAAAATGTAACATTTTATCATGTTAAAATGTAACATTTTATCATGTTAAAATGAAACATGTTAAAATGTAACATTTTATCATGTTAAAATGAAACATGTTAAAATGTAACATTTTATGATGTTAAAATGAAACATGTTAAAATGTAACATTTTATCATGTTAAAATGAAACATGTTAAAATGTAACATTTTATCATGTTAAAATGCAACATGTTAAAATGTAACATATTAAAATGTAACATTATAAAATGATACATGTTAAAAAGTAACATTTTATCATGTTAAAATGAAACATGTAAAATGTAACATTTTATCATGTTAAAATGCAACATGTTAAAATGCAATATGTTAAAATGTAACATTTTACCATGTTAAAATGCAACATGTTAAAATGTAACATTTTATCATGTTAAAATGCAACATGTTAAAATGTAACATTTTATCATGTTAAAATGCAACATGTTTAAATGTAACATATTAAAATGTAACATGTTAAAATGTAACATTTTATGATGTAAAATGAAAAATGTTAAAATGTAACATTTTATGATGTAAAATGAAAAATGTTAAAATGTAACATTTTATGATGTAAAATGAAAAATGTTAAAATGTAACATTTTATCATGTTTAAATGAAACATGTAAAAATGTAACATTTTTAAATGTAACATTTTATCATGTTAAAATGAAACATAATAAAATGTAACATTTTATCATGTTAAAATGCAACATGTTAAAATGTAACATTTTATCATGTTAAAATGCAACATGTTAAAATGTAACATTTTATCATGTTAAAATGCAACATGTTAAAATGTAACATATTAAAATGTAACATGTTTAAATGTAACATTTTTTAATGTAACATTTTTAAATGAAACATGTAAAAATGTAACATTTTATCATGTTAAAATGAAACAAGTTAAAATGTAACATTTTATTATGTTAAAATGCAACATGTTAAAATGTAACATTTTATCATGTAAAATGAAACATGTTAAAATGTAACATTTTATCATGTTAAAATGAAACATGTAAAATGTAACATTTTATCATGTTAAAATGCAACATGTTAAAATGCAACATGTTAAAATGTAACATTTTATCATGTTAAAATGCAACATGTTAAAATGTAACATTTTATCTTGTTAAAATGCAACATGTTTAAATGTAACATATTAAAATGTAACATTTTATCATGTTTAAATGAAACATGTAAAAATGTAACATTTTTAAATGTAACATTTTATCATGTTAAAATGAAACAAGTTAAATGTAACATTTTATCATGTTAAAATGCAACATGTTAAAATGTAACATTTTATCATGTTAAAATGCAACATGTTAAAATGTAACATTTTATCATGTTAAAATGAAACATGTTAAAATGTAAGATTTTATCATGTTAAAATGAAACATGTTAAAATGTAACATTTTATCATGTTAAAATGAAACATGTTAAAATGTAACATTTTATCATGTTAAAATGAAACATGTTAAAATGTAACATTTTATCATGTTAAAATGAAACATGTTAAAATGTAACATTTTATCATGTTAAAATGAAACATGTTAAAATGTAACATTTTATCATGTTAAAATGCAACATGTTAAAATGTAACATTTTATCATGTTAAAATGAAACATGTTAAAATGTAACATTTTATCATGTTAAAATGCAACATGTTAAAATGTAACATTTTATCGTGTTAAAATGCAACATGTTAAAATGTAACATGTTAAAATGAAACATGTTAAAATGTAACATTTTATCATGTTAATATGAAACGTTAAAATGTAACATTTTATCATGTTAAAATGAAACATTTTATGATGTTAAAATGAAACATGTTAAAATATAACATTTTATCATGTTAAAATGCAACATGTTAAAATGTAACATTTTATCATGTTAAAATGCAACATGTTAAAATGTAACATATTATAATGTAACATGTTAAAATGTAACATTTTATCATGTTAAAATGAAACATGTTAAAATGTAAGATTTTATCATGTTAAAATGAAACATGTTAAAATGAAACATTTTATCATGTTAAAATGAAACATGTTAAAATGTAACATTTTATGATGTTAAAATGAAACATGTTAAAATGTAACATTTTATCACGTTAAAATGAAACATGTTAAAATGTAACATTTTATCATGTTAAAATGCAACATGTTAAAATGTAACCTATAAAAAATGTAACATTTTAAAATAAAACATGTTAAAATGTAACATTTTATCATGTTAAAATGAAACATGTAAAATGTAACATTTTATTATGTTAAAATGCAACATGTTAAAATGCAACATGTTAAAATGTAACATTTTATCATGTTAAAATGCAACATGTTAAAATGTAACATTTTATAATGTTAAAATGCAACATGTTTAAATGTAACATATTAAAATGTAACATGTTAAAATGTAACATTTTATGATGTTAAAATGAAAAATGTTAAAATGTAACATTTTATCATGTTAAAATGCAACATGTTAAAATGTAACATTTTATCATGTTAAAATGCAACATGTTAAAATGTAACATTTTATCATGTTAAAATGCAACATGTTAAAATGTAACATTTTATCATGTTAAAATGCAACATGTTAAAATGTAACATATTAAAATGTAACATGTTAAAATGTAACATTTTTTAATGTAACATTTTTAAATGAAACATGTAAAAATGTAACATTTTATCATGTTAAAATGAAACAAGTTAAAATGTAACATTTTATCATGTTAAAATGAAACATGTTAAAATGTAACATTTTATCATGTTAAAATGCAACATGTTAAAATGTAACATTTTATCATGTTAAAATGCAACATGTTAAAATGTAACATTTTATCATGTTAAAATGCAACATATTAAAATGTAACATATAACAATGTAACATGTTAAAATGTAACATTTTAAAATGTAACATTTTAAAATGAAACATGTTAAAATGTAACATTTTATCATGTTAAAATGAAACATGTCATAATGTAACATATTAAAATGTAACATGTTCAAATGTAACATGTTAAAATGTAACATTTTATCATGTTAAATCGCAATATGTTAAAATGTAACATTTTATCATGTTAAAATGCAACATGTTAAAATGTAACATTTTACTATGTTAAAATGCAACATGTTAAAATGTAACATATTAAAATGTAACATGTTAAAATGTAACATTTTAAAATGTAACATTTTTAAATGAAACATGTTAAAATGTAACATTTTATCATGTTAAAATGAAACATGTTAAAATGTAACATTTTATCATGTTAAAATGCAACATGATAAAATGTAACATTTTATCATGTTAAAATGCAACATGTTAAAATGTAACATTTTATCATGTTAAAATGCAACATGTTAAAATGTAACATATAAAAATGTAACATGTTAAAATGTAACATTTTATCTTGTTAAAATGTAACATGTTAAAATGTAACATTTTATCATGTTAAAATGAAACATGTTAAAATGTAACATTTTATCATGTTAAAATGCAACATGTTAAAATGTAACATTTTATCATGTTAAAATGCAACATGTTAAAATGTAACATTTTATCATGTTAAAATGCAACATGTTAAAATGTAACATTTTATCATGGTAAAATGAAACATGTTAAAATGTAAGATTTTATCATGTTAAAATGATACATGTTAAAATGTAACATTTTATCATGTTAAAATGCAACATGTTAAAATGTAACATTTTATGATGTTAAAATGAAACATGTTAAAATGTAACATTTTATCATGTTAAAATGAAACATGTTAAAATGTAACATTTTATCATGTTAAAATGCAACATGTTAAAATGTAACATTTTATCATGTTAAAATGCAACATGTTTAAATGTAACATATTAAAATGTAACATGTTAAAATGTAACATTTTATGATGTTAAAATGAAAAATGTTAAAATGTAACATTTTATCATGTTAAAATGCAACATGTTAAAATGTAACATATTAAAATGTAACATGTTAAAATGTTAAATTTTTAAATGTAACATTTTTAAATGAAACATGTAAAAATGTAACATTTTATCATGTTAAAATGAAACAAGTTAAAATGTAACATTTTATCATGTTAAAATGCAACATGTTAAAATGTAACATTTTATCATGTTAAAATGAAACATGTTAAAATGTAAGATTTTATCATGTTAAAATGAAACATGTGAAAATGTAAGATTTTATCATGTTAAAATGAAACATGTTAAAATGTAACATTTTATCATGTTAAAATGAAACATGTTAAAATGTAACATTTTATCATGTTAAAATGAAACATGTTTAAATGTAACATTTTATCATGTTAAAATGAAACATGTTAAAATGTAACATTTTATCATGTTAAAATGAAACATGTTAAAATGTAACATTTTATCATGTTAAAATGAAACATGTTAAAATGTAACATTTTATCATGTTAAAATGCAACATGTTAAAATGTAACATTTTATCATGTTAAAATGCAACATGTTAAAATGTAACATATTGAAATGTAACATGTTAAAATGTAACATTTTTTAATGTAACATTTTTAAATGAAACATGTTAAAATGTAACATTTTATCATGTTAAAATGAAACAAGTTAAAATGTAACATTTTATCATGTTAAAATGCAACATGTTAAAATGTAACATTTTATCTTGTTAAAATGCAACATGTTAAAATGTAACACGTTAAAATGAAACATGTTAAAATGTAACATTTTATCATGTTAAAATGAAACGTTAAAATGTAACATTTTATCATGTTAAAATGATACATGTTAAAATGTAACATTTTATCATGTTAAAATGAAACATGTTAAAATGTAACATTTTATCATGTTAAAATGCAACATGTTAAAATGTAACATTTTATCATGTTAAAATGCAACATGTTATAATGTAACATATTAAAATGTATCATGTTAAAATGTAACATTTTATCATGTTAAAATGAAACATGTTAAAATGTAAGATTTTTTCATGTTAAAATGAAACATGTTAAAATGTAACATTTTATCATGTTAAAATGAAACATGTTAAAATGTAACATTTTATGATGTTAAAATGAAACATGTTAAAATGTAACATTTTATCATGTTAAAATGCAACATGTTAAAATGTAACATATTAAAATGTAACATTTTAAAATAAAAAACATGTTAAAATGTAACATTTTATCATGTTAAAATGAAACATGTAAAATGTAACATTTTATCATGTTAAAATGCAACATGTTAAAATGCAACATGTTAAAATGTAACATTTTATCATGTTAAAATGCAACATGTTAAAATGTAACATTTTATCATGTTAAAATGCAACATGTTTAAATGTAACATATTAAAATGTAACATGTTAAAATGTAACATTTTATGATGTAAAATGAAAAATGTTAAAATGTAACATTTTATCATGTTTAAATGAAACATGTAAAAATGTAACATTTTTAAATGTAACATTTTATCATGTTAAAATGAAACATGTTAAAATGTAACATTTTATCATGTTAAAATGCAACATGTTAAAATGTAACATTTTATCATGTTAAAATGCAACATGTTAAAATGTAACATTTTATCATGTTAAAATGCAACATGTTAAAATGTAACATTTTATCATGTTAAAATGCAACATGTTAAAATGTAACATATTAAAATGTAACATGTTAAAATGTAACATTTTTTAACGTAACATTTTTAAATGAAACATGTAAAAATGTAACATTTTATCATGTTAAAATGAAACAAGTTAAAATGTAACATTTTATTATGTTAAAATGCAACATATTAAAATGTAACATTTTATCATGTTAAAATGAAACATGTTTAAATGTAAGATTTTATCATGTTAAAATGAAACATGTTAAAATGTAACATTTTATCATGTTAAAATGAAACATGTTAAAATGTAACATTTTATCATGTTAAAATGAAACATGTTAAAATGTAACATTTTATCATGTTAAAATGAAACATGTTAAAATGTAACATTTTATCATGTTAAAATGAAACATGTTAAAATGTAACATTTTATCATGTTAAAATGAAACATGTTAAAATGTAACATTTTATCATGTTAAAATGCAACATTTTTAAATGTAACATTTTATCATGTTAAAATGAAACATGTTAAAATGTAACATTTTATCTTGTTAAAATGCAACATGTTAAAATGTAACATTTTATCATGTTAAAATGCAACATGTTAAAATGTAACATTCTAAAATGAAACATGTTAAAATGTAACATTTTATCATGTTAAAATGAAACGTTAAAATGTAACATTTTATCATGTTAAAATGAAACATGTTAAAATGAAACATGTTAAAATGAAACATGTTAAAATGTAACATTTTATCATGTTAAAATGAAACATGTTAAAATGTAACATTTTATCATGTTAAAATGCAACATGTTAAAATTTAACATTTTATCATGTTAAAATGCAACATGTTAAAATGTAACATATTAAAATGTAACATGTTAAAATGCAACATGTTAAAATGTAACATTTTATCATGTTTAAAAGCAACATGTTAAAATGTAACATTTTATCATGTTAAAATGAAACATGTTATAATGTAACATTTTATCATGTTAAAATGCAACATGTTAAAATGTAACATTTTATCATGTTAAAATTCAACATGTTAAAATGTAACATTTTATCATGTTAAAGTGCAACATGTTAAAATGTAACATTTTATCATGTAAAAATGCAACATGTTAAAATGTAACATTTTATCATGTTAAAATGCAACATGTTAAAATGTAACATTTTATCATGTTAAAATGCAACATGTTAAAATGTATCATATTAAAATGTAACATGTTAAAATGTAACATTTTATGATGTTAAAATGAAACATGTTAAAATGTAACATTTTATCATGTTACAATGAAAAATGTAACATTTTATCATGTTAAAATGCAACATGTTAAAATGTAACATATTAAAATGTAACATTTTAAAATGAAACATGTTAAAATGTAACATTTTATCATGTTAAAATGAAACATGTAAAATGTAACATTTTATCATGTTAAAATGCAACATGTCAAAATGCAACATGTTAAAATGTAACATTTTATCATGTTAAAATGCAACATGTTTAAATGTAACATATTAAAATGTAACATTTTATCATGTTTAAATGAAACATGTAAAAATGTAACATTTTTAAATGTAACATTTTATCATGTTAAAATGAAACATGTTAAAATGTAACATTTTATCATATTAAAATGCAACATGTTAAAATGTAACATTTTATCATGTTAAAATGCAACATGTTAAAATGTAACATTTTATCATGTTAAAATGCAACATGTTAAAATGTAACATTTTATCATGTTTAAATGCAACATGTTAAAATGTAACATATTAAAATGTAACATGTTAAAATGTAACATTTTTTAATGTAACATTTTTAAATGAAACATGTTAAAATGTAACATTTTATTATGTTAAAATAAAACATGTTAAAATGTAACATTTTATCATGTTAAAATGAAACATGTTAAAATGTAACATTTTATCATGTTAAAATGAAACATGTTAAAATGTAACATTTTATCATGTTAAAATGCAACATGTTAAAATGTAACATTTTATCATGTTAAAATGAAACATGTTAAAATGTAACATTTTATCATGTTAAAATGCAACATGTTAAAATGTAACATTTTATCATGTTAAAATGCAACATGTTAAAATGTAACATGTTAAAATGAAACATGTTAAAATGTAACATTTTATCATGTTAAAATGAAACGTTAAAATGTAACATTTTATCATGTTAAAATAAAACATGTTAAAATGTAACATTTTATCATGTTAAAATGAAACATGTTAAAATGTAACATTTTATCATGTTAAAATGCAACATGTTAAAATGTAACATTTTATCATGTTAAAATGCAACATGTTAAAATGTAACATAATAAAATGTAACATGTTAAAATGTAACATTTTATCATGTTAAAATGAAACATGTTAAAATGTAAGATTTTATCATGTTAAAATGAAACATGTTAAAATGTAACATTTTATCATGTTAAAATGAAACATGTTAAAATGTAACATTTTATGATGTTAAAATGAAACATGTTAAAATGAAACATGTTAAAATGTAACATTTTATCATGTTAAAATGCAACATGTTAAAATGTAACATATTAAAATGTAACATTTTAAAATGAAACATGTTAAAATGTAACATTTTATCATGTTAAAATGAAACATGTAAAATGTAACATTTTATTATGTTAAAATGCAACATGTTAAAATGTAACATTTTATCATGTTAAAATGAATCATGTTAAAATGCAACATGTTAAATTGTAACATGTTAAAATGAAACATGTTAAAATGTAACATTTTATCATGTTAAAATGAAACAGTTAAAATGTAACATTTTATCATGTTAAAATGAAACATGTTAAAATGTAACATTTTATCATGTTAAAATGAAACATGTTAAAATGTAACATTTTATGATGTTAAAATGAAACATGTTAAAATGAAACATGTTAAAATGTAACATTTTATCATGTTAAAATGCAACATGTTAAAATGTAACATATTAAAATGTAACATTTTAAAATGAAACATGTTAAAATGTAACATTTTATCATGTTAAAATGAAACATGTAAAATGTAACATTTTATTATGTTAAAATGCAACATGTTAAAATGTAACATTTTATCATGTTAAAATGAATCATGTTAAAATGCAACATGTTAAATTGTAACATGTTAAAATGAAACATGTTAAAATGTAACATTTTATCATGTTAAAATGAAACAGTTAAAATGTAACATTTTATCATGTTAAAATGAAACATGTTAAAATGTAACATTTTATCATGTTAAAATGAAACATGTTAAAATGTAACATTTTATCATGTTAAAATGAAACATGTTAAAATGTAACATTTTATCATGTTAAAATGAAACATGTTAAAATGTAACATTTTATCATGTTAAAATGCAACATGTTAAAATGTAACATTTTATCATGTTAAAATGCAACATTTTTAAATGTAACATTTTATCATGTTAAAATGAAACATGTTAAAATGTAACATTTTATCTTGTTAAAATGCAACATGTTAAAATGTAACATTTTATCATGTTAAAATGCAACATGTTAAAATGTAACATTCTAAAATGAAACATGTTAAAATGTAACATTTTATCATGTTAAAATGAAACGTTAAAATGTAACATTTTATCATGTTAAAATGAAACATGTTAAAATGAAACATGTTAAAATGAAACATGTTAAAATGTAACATTTTATCATGTTAAAATGAAACATGTTAAAATGAAACATGTTAAAATGAAACATGTTAAAATGTAACATTTTATCATGTTAAAATGAAACATGTTAAAATGTAACATTTTATCATGTTAAAATGCAACATGTTAAAATTTAACATTTTATCATGTTAAAATGCAACATGTTAAAATGTAACATATTAAAATGTAACATGTTAAAATGCAACATGTTAAAATGTAACATTTTATCATGTTTAAAAGCAACATGTTAAAATGTAACATTTTATCATGTTAAAATGAAACATGTTAAAATGTAACATTTTATCATGTTAAAATGCAACATGTTAAAATGTAACATTTTATCATGTTAAAATGCAACATGTTAAAATGTAACATGTTAAAATGAAACATGTTAAAATGTAACATTTTATCATGTTAAAATGAAACGTTAAAATGTAACATTTTATCATGTTAAAATAAAACATGTTAAAATGTAACATTTTATCATGTTAAAATGAAACATGTTAAAATGTAACATTTTATCATGTTAAAATGCAACATGTTAAAATGTAACATTTTATCATGTTAAAATGCAACATGTTAAAATGTAACATAATAAAATGTAAAATGTTAAAATGTAACATTTTATCATGTTAAAATGAAACATGTTAAAATGTAAGATTTTATCATGTTAAAATGAAACATGTTAAAATGTAACATTTTATCATGTTAAAATGAAACATGTTAAAATGTAACATTTTATGATGTTAAAATGAAACATGTTAAAATGAAACATGTTAAAATGTAACATTTTATCATGTTAAAATGCAACATGTTAAAATGTAACATATTAAAATGTAACATTTTAAAATGAAACATGTTAAAATGTAACATTTTATCATGTTAAAATGAAACATGTAAAATGTAACATTTTATTATGTTAAAATGCAACATGTTAAAATGTAACATTTTATCATGTTAAAATGAATCATGTTAAAATGCAACATGTTAAATTGTAACATGTTAAAATGAAACATGTTAAAATGTAACATTTTATCATGTTAAAATGAAACAGTTAAAATGTAACATTTTAGCATGTTAAAATGAAACATGTTAAAATGTAACATTTTATCATGTTAAAATGAAACATGTTAAAATGTAACATTTTATGATGTTAAAATGAAACATGTTAAAATGAAACATGTTAAAATGTAACATTTTAAAATGAAACATGTTAAAATGTAACATTTTATCATGTTAAAATGAAACATGTAAAATGTAACATTTTATTATGTTAAAATGCAACATGTTAAAATGTAACATTTTATCATGTTAAAATGAATCATGTTAAAATGCAACATGTTAAATTGTAACATGTTAAAATGAAACATGTTAAAATGTAACATTTTATCATGTTAAAATGAAACAGTTAAAATGTAACATTTTATCATGTTAAAATGAAACATGTTAAAATGTAACATTTTATCATGTTAAAATGAAACATGTTAAAATGTAACATTTTATCATGTTAAAATGAAACATGTTAAAATGTAACATTTTATCATGTTAAAATGAAACATGTTAAAATGTAACATTTTATCATGTTAAAATGCAACATGTTAAAATGTAACATTTTATCATGTTAAAATGCAACATTTTTAAATGTAACATTTTATCATGTTAAAATGAAACATGTTAAAATGTAACATTTTATCTTGTTAAAATGCAACATGTTAAAATGTAACATTTTATCATGTTAAAATGCAACATGTTAAAATGTAACATTCTAAAATGAAACATGTTAAAATGTAACATTTTATCATGTTAAAATGAAACGTTAAAATGTAACATTTTATCATGTTAAAATGAAACATGTTAAAATGAAACATGTTAAAATGAAACATGTTAAAATGTAACATTTTATCATGTTAAAATGAAACATGTTAAAATGTAACATTTTATCATGTTAAAATGCAACATGTTAAAATTTAACATTTTATCATGTTAAAATGCAACATGTTAAAATGTAACATATTAAAATGTAACATGTTAAAATGCAACATGTTAAAATGTAACATTTTATCATGTTTAAAAGCAACATGTTAAAATGTAACATTTTATCATGTTAAAATGAAACATGTTATAATGTAACATTTTATCATGTTAAAATGCAACATGTTAAAATGTAACATTTTATCATGTTAAAATTCAACATGTTAAAATGTAACATTTTATCATGTTAAAGTGCAACATGTTAAAATGTAACATTTTATCATGTAAAAATGCAACATGTTAAAATGTAACATTTTATCATGTTAAAATGCAACATGTTAAAATGTAACATTTTATCATGTTAAAATGCAACATGTTAAAATGTATCATATTAAAATGTAACATGTTAAAATGTAACATTTTATGATGTTAAAATGAAACATGTTAAAATGTAACATTTTATCATGTTACAATGAAAAATGTAACATTTTATCATGTTAAAATGCAACATGTTAAAATGTAACATATTAAAATGTAACATTTTAAAATGAAACATGTTAAAATGTAACATTTTATCATGTTAAAATGAAACATGTAAAATGTAACATTTTATCATGTTAAAATGCAACATGTCAAAATGCAACATGTTAAAATGTAACATTTTATCATGTTAAAATGCAACATGTTTAAATGTAACATATTAAAATGTAACATTTTATCATGTTTAAATGAAACATGTAAAAATGTAACATTTTTAAATGTAACATTTTATCATGTTAAAATGAAACATGTTAAAATGTAACATTTTATCATATTAAAATGCAACATGTTAAAATGTAACATTTTATCATGTTAAAATGCAACATGTTAAAATGTAACATTTTATCATGTTAAAATGCAACATGTTAAAATGTAACATTTTATCATGTTTAAATGCAACATGTTAAAATGTAACATATTAAAATGTAACATGTTAAAATGTAACATTTTTTAATGTAACATTTTTAAATGAAACATGTTAAAATGTAACATTTTATTATGTTAAAATAAAACATGTTAAAATGTAACATTTTATCATGTTAAAATGAAACATGTTAAAATGTAACATTTTATCATGTTAAAATGCAACATGTTAAAATGTAACATTTTATCATGTTAAAATGCAACATGTTAAAATGTAACATGTTAAAATGAAACATGTTAAAATGTAACATTTTATCATGTTAAAATGAAACGTTAAAATGTAACATTTTATCATGTTAAAATAAAACATGTTAAAATGTAACATTTTATCATGTTAAAATGAAACATGTTAAAATGTAACATTTTATCATGTTAAAATGCAACATGTTAAAATGTAACATTTTATCATGTTAAAATGCAACATGTTAAAATGTAACATAATAAAATGTAACATGTTAAAATGTAACATTTTATCATGTTAAAATGAAACATGTTAAAATGTAAGATTTTATCATGTTAAAATGAAACATGTTAAAATGTAACATTTTATCATGTTAAAATGAAACATGTTAAAATGTAACATTTTATCATGTTAAAATGAAACATGTTAAAATGTAACATTTTATGATGTTAAAATGAAACATGTTAAAATGAAACATGTTAAAATGTAACATTTTATCATGTTAAAATGCAACATGTTAAAATGTAACATATTAAAATGTAACATTTTAAAATGAAACATGTTAAAATGTAACATTTTATCATGTTAAAATGAAACATGTAAAATGTAACATTTTATTATGTTAAAATGCAACATGTTATAATGTAACATTTTATCATGTTAAAATGAAACATGTTAAAATGTAACATTTTATCATGTTAAAATGCAACATGTTAAAATGTAACATTTTATCATGTTAAAATGAATCATGTTAAAATGCAACATGTTAAATTGTAACATGTTAAAATGAAACATGTTAAAATGTAACATTTTATCATGTTAAAATGAAACAGTTAAAATGTAACATTTTATCATGTTAAAATGAAACATGTTAAAATGTAACATTTTATCATGTTAAAATGAAACATGTTAAAATGTAACATTTTATCATGTTAAAATGAAACATGTTAAAATGTAACATTTTATCATGTTAAAATGCAACATGTTAAAATGTAACATTTTATCATGTTAAAATGCAACATGTTAAAATGTAACATATTAAAATGTAACATGTTAAAATGCAACATGTTAAAATGTAACATTTTATCATGTTAAAATGCAACATGTTAAAATGTAACATTTTATCATGTTAAAATGCAACATGTTAAAATGTAACATATTAAAATGTAACATGTTCAAATGTAACATTTTAAAATGTAACATTTTATCATGTTAAATCGCAATATGTTAAAATGTAACATTTTATCATGTTAAAATGCAACATGTTAAAATGTAACATTTTACAATGTTAAAATGCAACATGTTAAAATGTAACATATTAAAATGTAACATGTTAAAATGTAACATTTTAAAATGTAACATTTTTAAACGAAACATGTTAAAATGTAACATTTTATCATGTTAAAATGAAACATGTTAAAATGTAACATTTTATCATGTTAAAATGCAACATGTTAAAATGTAACATTTTATCATGTTAAAATGCAACATGTTAAAATGTAACATATAAAAATGTAACATGTTAAAATGTAACATTTTAAAATGTAACATTTTAAAATGTAACATTTTTAAATGAAACATGTTAAAATGTAACATTTTATCATGTTAAAATGAAACATGTTATAATGTAAAATTTTATCATGTTAAAATGCAACATGTTAAAATGTAACATTTTATCATGTTAAAATGCAACATGTTAAAATGTAACATTTTATCATGTTAAAATGCAACATGTTAAAATGTAACATTTTATCATGTAAAAATGCAACATGTTAAAATGTAACATTTTTTCATGTTAAAATGCAACATGTTAAAATGTAACATTTTATCATGTTAAAATGCAACATGTTAAAATGTAACATATTAAAATGTAACATGTTAAAATGTAACATTTTATGATGTTAAAATGAAAAATGTTAAAATGTAACATTTTATCATGTTTAAATGAAACATGTAAAAATGTAACATTTTTTAATGTAACATTTTATCATGTTAAAATGAAACATGTTAAAATGTAACATTTTATCATGTTAAAATGCAACATGTAAAATGTAACGTATTAAAATGTAACATGTTAAAATGTAACATTTTAAAATGTAACATTTTAAAATGAAACATGTTAAAATGTAACATTTTATCATGTTAAAATGTAACATTTTATCATGTTAAAATGAAACATGTTAAAATGTAACATTTTATAATGTTAAAATGCAACATGTTAAAATGTAACATTTTATCATGTTAAAATGCAACATGTTAAAATGTAACATTTTATCATGTTAAAATGAAACATGTTAAAATGTAAGATTTTATCATGTTAAAATGAAACATGTTAAAATGTAACATTTTATCATGTTAAAATGAAACATATTAAAATGTAACATTTTATGATGTTAAAATGAACCATGTTAAAATGTAACATTTTATCATGTTAAAATGAAACATGTTAAAATGTAACATTTTATCATGTTAAAATGCAACATGTTAAAATGTAACATTTTATCATGTTAAAATGCAACATGTTTAAATGTAACATATTAAAATGTAACATGTTAAAATGTAACATTTTATGATGTTAAAATGAAAAATGTTAAAATGTAACATTTTATCATGTTTAAATGAAACATGTAAAAATGTAACATTTTTAAATGTAACATTTTATCATGTTAAAATGAAACATGTTAAAATGTAACATTTTATCATGTTAAAATGCAACATGTTAAAATGTAACATTTATCATGTTAAAATGCAACATGTTAAAATGTAACATTTTATCATGTTAAAATGCAACATGTTTAAATGTAACATATTAAAATGTAACATGTTAAAATGTAACATTTTATGATGTAAAATGAAAAATGTTAAAATGTAACATTTTATCATGTTTAAATGAAACATGTAAAAATGTAACATTTTTAAATGTAACATTTTATCATGTTAAAATGAAACGTTAATATGTAACATTTTATCATGTTAAAATGCAACATGTTAAAATGTAACATTTTATCATGTTAAAATGCAACATGTTAAAATGTAACATTTTATCATGTTAAAATGCAACATGTTAAAATGTAACATATTAAAATGTAACATGTTAAAATGTAACATTTTTTAATGTAACATTTTTAAATGAAACATGTAAAAATGTAACATTTTATCATGTTAAAATAAAACAAGTTAAAATGTAACATTTTATTATGTTAAAATGCAACATATTAAAATGTAACATTTTATCATGTTAAAATGAAACATGTTAAAATGTAAGATTTTATCATGTTAAATCGCAATATGTTAAAATGTAACATTTTATCATGTTAAAATGCAACATGTTAAAATGTAACATTTTACAATGTTAAAATGCAACATGTTAAAATGTAACATATTAAAATGTAACATGTTAAAATGTAACATTTTAAAATGTAACATTTTTAAACGAAACATGTTAAAATGTAACATTTTATCATGTTAAAATGAAACATGTTAAAATGTAACATTTTATCATGTTAAAATGCAACATGTTAAAATGTAACATTTTATCATGTTAAAATGCAACATGTTAAAATGTAACATATAAAAATGTAACATGTTAAAATGTAACATTTTAAAATGTAACATTTTAAAATGTAACATTTTTAAATGAAACATGTTAAAATGTAACATTTTATCATGTTAAAATGAAACATGTTATAATGTAAAATTTTATCATGTTAAAATGCAACATGTTAATATGTAACATTTTATCATGTTAAAATGCAACATGTTAAAATGTAACATTTTATCATGTTAAAATGCAACATGTTAAAATGTAACATTTTATCATGTAAAAATGCAACATGTTAAAATGTAACATTTTTTCATGTTAAAATGCAACATGTTAAAATGTAACATATTAAAATGTAACATGTTAAAATGTAACATTTTATGATGTTAAAATGAAAAATGTTAAAATGTAACATTTTATCATGTTTAAATGAAACATGTAAAAATGTAACATTTTTTAATGTAACATTTTATCATGTTAAAATGAAACATGTTAAAATGTAACATTTTATCATGTTAAAATGCAACATGTAAAATGTAACGTATTAAAATGTAACATGTTAAAATGTAACATTTTAAAATGTAACATTTTAAAATGAAACATGTTAAAATGTAACATTTTATCATGTTAAAATGTAACATTTTATCATGTTAAAATGAAACATGTTAAAATGTAACATTTTATAATGTTAAAATGCAACATGTTAAAATGTAACATTTTATCATGTTAAAATGCAACATGTTAAAATGTAACATTTTATCATGTTAAAATGAAACATGTTAAAATGTAAGATTTTATCATGTTAAAATGAAACATGTTAAAATGTAACATTTTATCATGTTAAAATGAAACATATTAAAATGTAACATTTTATGATGTTAAAATGAACCATGTTAAAATGTAACATTTTATCATGTTAAAATGAAACATGTTAAAATGTAACATTTTAAAATGTAACATTTTTAAACGAAACATGTTAAAATGTAACATTTTATCATGTTAAAATGAAACATGTTAAAATGTAACATTTTATCATGTTAAAATGCAACATGTTAAAATGTAACATTTTATCATGTTAAAATGCAACATGTTAAAATGTAACATATAAAAATGTAACATGTTAAAATGTAACATTTTAAAATGTAACATTTTAAAATGTAACATTTTTAAATGAAACATGTTAAAATGTAACATTTTATCATGTTAAAATGAAACATGTTATAATGTAAAATTTTATCATGTTAAAATGCAACATGTTAAAATGTAACATTTTATCATGTTAAAATGCAACATGTTAAAATGTAACATTTTATCATGTTAAAATGCAACATGTTAAAATGTAACATTTTATCATGTAAAAATGCAACATGTTAAAATGTAACATTTTTTCATGTTAAAATGCAACATGTTAAAATGTAACATTTTATCATGTTTAATTGCAACATGTTAAAATGTAACATATTAAAATGTAACATGTTAAAATGTAACATTTTATGATGTTAAAATGAAAAATGTTAAAATGTAACATTTTATCATGTTTAAATGAAACATGTAAAAATGTAACATTTTTTAATGTAACATTTTATCATGTTAAAATGAAACATGTTAAAATGTAAGATTTTATCATGTTAAAATGAAACATGTTAAAATGTAACATTTTATCATGTTAAAATGAAACGTTAATATGTAACATTTTATCATGTTAAAATGCAACATGTTAAAATGTAACATTTTATCATGTTAAAATGCAACATGTTAAAATGTAACATTTTATCATGTTAAAATGCAACATGTTAAAATGTAACATATTAAAATGTAACATGTTAAAATGTAACATTTTTTAATGTAACATTTTTAAATGAAACATGTAAAAATGTAACATTTTATCATGTTAAAATGAAACAAGTTAAAATGTAACATTTGATTATGTTAAAATGCAACATATTAAAATGTAACATTTTATCATGTTAAAATGAAACATGTTAAAATGTAAGATTTTATCATGTTAAATCGCAATATGTTAAAATGTAACATTTTATCATGTTAAAATGCAACATGTTAAAATGTAACATTTTACAATGTTAAAATGCAACATGTTAAAATGTAACATATTAAAATGTAACATGTTAAAATGTAACATTTTAAAATGTAACATTTTTAAACGAAACATGTTAAAATGTAACATTTTATCATGTTAAAATGAAACATGTTAAAATGTAACATTTTATCATGTTAAAATGCAACATGTTAAAATGTAACATTTTATCATGTTAAAATGCAACATGTTAAAATGTAACATATAAAAATGTAACATGTTAAAATGTAACATTTTAAAATGTAACATTTTAAAATGTAACATTTTTAAATGAAACATGTTAAAATGTAACATTTTATCATGTTAAAATGAAACATGTTATAATGTAAAATTTTATCATGTTAAAATGCAACATGTTAATATGTAACATTTTATCATGTTAAAATGCAACATGTTAAAATGTAACATTTTATCATGTTAAAATGCAACATGTTAAAATGTAACATTTTATCATGTAAAAATGCAACATGTTAAAATGTAACATTTTTTCATGTTAAAATGCAACATGTTAAAATGTAACATATTAAAATGTAACATGTTAAAATGTAACATTTTATGATGTTAAAATGAAAAATGTTAAAATGTAACATTTTATCATGTTTAAATGAAACATGTAAAAATGTAACATTTTTTAATGTAACATTTTATCATGTTAAAATGAAACATGTTAAAATGTAACATTTTATCATGTTAAAATGCAACATGTAAAATGTAACGTATTAAAATGTAACATGTTAAAATGTAACATTTTAAAATGTAACATTTTAAAATGAAACATGTTAAAATGTAACATTTTATCATGTTAAAATGTAACATTTTATCATGTTAAAATGAAACATGTTAAAATGTAACATTTTATAATGTTAAAATGCAACATGTTAAAATGTAACATTTTATCATGTTAAAATGCAACATGTTAAAATGTAACATTTTATCATGTTAAAATGAAACATGTTAAAATGTAAGATTTTATCATGTTAAAATGAAACATGTTAAAATGTAACATTTTATCATGTTAAAATGAAACATATTAAAATGTAACATTTTATGATGTTAAAATGAACCATGTTAAAATGTAACATTTTATCATGTTAAAATGAAACATGTTAAAATGTAACATTTTAAAATGTAACATTTTAAAATGTAACATTTTTAAATGAAACATGTTAAAATGTAACATTTTATCATGTTAAAATGAAACATGTTATAATGTAAAATTTTATCATGTTAAAATGCAACATGTTAAAATGTAACATTTTATCATGTTAAAATGCAACATGTTAAAATGTAACATTTTATCATGTTAAAATGCAACATGTTAAAATGTAACATTTTATCATGTAAAAATGCAACATGTTAAAATGTAACATTTTTTCATGTTAAAATGCAACATGTTAAAATGTAACATTTTATCATGTTAAAATGCAACATGTTAAAATGTAACATATTAAAATGTAACATGTTAAAATGTAACATTTTATGATGTTAAAATGAAAAATGTTAAAATGTAACATTTTATCATGTTTAAATGAAACATGTAAAAATGTAACATTTTTTAATGTAACATTTTATCATGTTAAAATGAAACATGTTAAAATGTAACATTTTATCATGTTAAAATGCAACATGTAAAATGTAACGTATTAAAATGTAACATGTTAAAATGTAACATTTTAAAATGTAACATTTTAAAATGAAACATTTTAAAATGAAACATGTTAAAATGTAACATTTTATCATGTTAAAATGTAACATTTTATCATGTTAAAATGAAACATGTTAAAATGTAACATTTTATAATGTTAAAATGCAACATGTTAAAATGTAACATTTTATCATGTTAAAATGCAACATGTTAAAATGTAACATTTTATCATGTTAAAATGAAACATGTTAAAATGTAAGATTTTATCATGTTAAAATGAAACATGTTAAAATGTAACATTTTATCATGTTAAAATGAAACATATTAAAATGTAACATTTTATGATGTTAAAATGAACCATGTTAAAATGTAACATTTTATCATGTTAAAATGAAACATGTTAAAATGTAACATTTTATCATGTTAAAATGCAACATGTTTAAATGTAACATATTAAAATGTAACATGTTAAAATGTAACATTTTATGATGTTAAAATGAAAAATGTTAAAATGTAACATTTTATCATGTTTAAATGAAACATGTAAAAATGTAACATTTTTAAATGTAACATTTTATCATGTTAAAATGAAACATGTTAAAATGTAACATTTTATCATGTTAAAATGCAACATGTTAAAATGTAACATTTATCATGTTAAAATGCAACATGTTAAAATGTAACATTTTATCATGTTAAAATGCAACATGTTTAAATGTAACATATTAAAATGTAACATGTTAAAATGTAACATTTTATGATGTAAAATGAAAAATGTTAAAATGTAACATTTTATCATGTTTAAATGAAACATGTAAAAATGTAACATTTTTAAATGTAACATTTTATCATGTTAAAATGAAACGTTAATATGTAACATTTTATCATGTTAAAATGCAACATGTTAAAATGTAACATTTTATCATGTTAAAATGCAACATGTTAAAATGTAACATTTTATCATGTTAAAATGCAACATGTTAAAATGTAACATATTAAAATGTAACATGTTAAAATGTAACATTTTTTAATGTAACATTTTTAAATGAAACATGTAAAAATGTAACATTTTATCATGTTAAAATGAAACAAGTTAAAATGTAACATTTTATTATGTTAAAATGCAACATATTAAAATGTAACATTTTATCATGTTAAAATGAAACATGTTAAAATGTAAGATTTTATCATGTTAAATCGCAATATGTTAAAATGTAACATTTTATCATGTTAAAATGCAACATGTTAAAATGTAACATTTTACAATGTTAAAATGCAACATGTTAAAATGTAACATATTAAAATGTAACATGTTAAAATGTAACATTTTAAAATGTAACATTTTTAAACGAAACATGTTAAAATGTAACATTTTATCATGTTAAAATGAAACATGTTAAAATGTAACATTTTATCATGTTAAAATGCAACATGTTAAAATGTAACATTTTATCATGTTAAAATGCAACATGTTAAAATGTAACATATAAAAATGTAACATGTTAAAATGTAACATTTTAAAATGTAACATTTTAAAATGTAACATTTTTAAATGAAACATGTTAAAATGTAACATTTTATCATGTTAAAATGAAACATGTTATAATGTAAAATTTTATCATGTTAAAATGCAACATGTTAAAATGTAACATATTAAAATGTAACATGTTAAAATGTAACATTTTATGATGTTAAAATGAAAAATGTTAAAATGTAACATTTTATCATGTTTAAATGAAACATGTAAAAATGTAACATTTTTTAATGTAACATTTTATCATGTTAAAATGAAACATGTTAAAATGTAACATTTTATCATGTTAAAATGCAACATGTAAAATGTAACGTATTAAAATGTAACATGTTAAAATGTAACATTTTAAAATGTAACATTTTAAAATGAAACATGTTAAAATGTAACATTTTATCATGTTAAAATGTAACATTTTATCATGTTAAAATGAAACATGTTAAAATGTAACATTTTATAATGTTAAAATGCAACATGTTAAAATGTAACATTTTATCATGTTAAAATGCAACATGTTAAAATGTAACATTTTATCATGTTAAAATGAAACATGTTAAAATGTAAGATTTTATCATGTTAAAATGAAACATGTTAAAATGTAACATTTTATCATGTTAAAATGAAACATATTAAAATGTAACATTTTATGATGTTAAAATGAACCATGTTAAAATGTAACATTTTATCATGTTAAAATGAAACATGTTAAAATGTAACATTTTATCATGTTAAAATGCAACATGTTAAAATGTAACATTTTATCATGTTAAAATGCAACATGTTTAAATGTAACATATTAAAATGTAACATGTTAAAATGTAACATTTTATGATGTTAAAATGAAAAATGTTAAAATGTAACATTTTATCATGTTTAAATGAAACATGTAAAAATGTAACATTTTTAAATGTAACATTTTATCATGTTAAAATGAAACATGTTAAAATGTAACATTTTATCATGTTAAAATGCAACATGTTAAAATGTAACATTTATCATGTTAAAATGCAACATGTTAAAATGTAACATTTTATCATGTTAAAATACAACATGTTTAAATGTAACATATTAAAATGTAACATGTTAAAATGTAACATTTTATGATGTAAAATGAAAAATGTTAAAATGTAACATTTTATCATGTTTAAATGAAACATGTAAAAATGTAACATATTAAAATGTAACATGTTAAAATGTAACATTTTTTAATGTAACATTTTTAAATGAAACATGTAAAAATGTAACATTTTATCATGTTAAAATGAAACAAGTTAAAATGTAACATTTTATTATGTTAAAATGCAACATATTAAAATGTAACATTTTATCATGTTTAAATGAAACATGTAAAAATATAACATTTTTTAATGTAACATTTTATCATGTTAAAATGAAACATGTTAAAATGTAACATTTTATCATGTTAAAATGCAACATGTAAAATGTAACGTATTAAAATGTAACATGTTAAAATGTAACATTTTAAAATGTAACATTTTAAAATGAAACATGTTAAAATGTAACATTTTATCATGTTAAAATGTAACATTTTATCATGTTAAAATGAAACATGTTAAAATGTAACATTTTATAATGTTAAAATGCAACATGTTAAAATGTAACATTTTATCATGTTAAAATGCAACATGTTTAAATGTAACATTTTATCATGTTAAAATGAAACATGTTAAAATGTAAGATTTTATCATGTTAAAATGAAACATGTTAAAATGTAACATTTTATCATGTTAAAATGCAACATGTTAAAATGTAACATTTATCATGTTAAAATGCAACATGTTAAAATGTAACATTTTATCATGTTAAAATACAACATGTTTAAATGTAACATATTAAAATGTAACATGTTAAAATGTAACATTTTATGATGTAAAATGAAAAATGTTAAAATGTAACATTTTATCATGTTTAAATGAAACATGTAAAAATGTAACATATTAAAATGTAACATGTTAAAATGTAACATTTTTTAATGTAACATTTTTAAATGAAACATGTAAAAATGTAACATTTTATCATGTTAAAATGAAACAAGTTAAAATGTAACATTTTATTATGTTAAAATGCAACATATTAAAATGTAACATTTTATCATGTTTAAATGAAACATGTAAAAATATAACATTTTTTAATGTAACATTTTATCATGTTAAAATGAAACATGTTAAAATGTAACATTTTATCATGTTAAAATGCAACATGTAAAATGTAACGTATTAAAATGTAACATGTTAAAATGTAACATTTTAAAATGTAACATTTTAAAATGAAACATGTTAAAATGTAACATTTTATCATGTTAAAATGTAACATTTTATCATGTTAAAATGAAACATGTTAAAATGTAACATTTTATAATGTTAAAATGCAACATGTTAAAATGTAACATTTTATCATGTTAAAATGCAACATGTTTAAATGTAACATTTTATCATGTTAAAATGAAACATGTTAAAATGTAAGATTTTATCATGTTAAAATGAAACATGTTAAAATGTAACATTTTATCATGTTAAAATGAAACATATTAAAATGTAACATTTTATGATGTTAAAATGAACCATGTTAAAATGTAACATTTTATCATGTTAAAATGAAACATGTTAAAATGTAACATTTTATCATGTTAAAATGCAACATGTTAAAATGTAACATTTTATCATGTTAAAATGCAACATGTTTAAATGTAACATATTAAAATGTAACATGTTAAAATGTAACATTTTATGATGTTAAAATGAAAAATGTTAAAATGTAACATTTTATCATGTTTAAATGAAACATGTAAAAATGTAACATTTTTAAATGTAACATTTTATCATGTTAAAATGAAACATGTTAAAATGTAACATTTTATCATGTTAAAATGCAACATGTTAAAATGTAACATTTATCATGTTAAAATGCAACATGTTAAAATGTAACATTTTATCATGTTAAAATGCAACATGTTTAAATGTAACATATTAAAATGTAACATGTTAAAATGTAACATTTTATGATGTAAAATGAAAAATGTTAAAATGTAACATTTTATCATGTTTAAATGAAACATGTAAAAATGTAACATTTTATCATGTTTAAATGAAACATGTAAAAATGTAACATTTTTAAATGTAACATTTTATCATGTTAAAATGAAACGTTAAAATGTAACATTTTATCATGTTAAAATGCAACATGTTAAAATGTAACATTTTATCATGTTAAAATGCAACATGTTAAAATGTAACATTTTATCATGTTAAAATGCAACATGTTAAAATGTAACATATTAAAATGTAACATGTTAAAATGTAACATTTTTTAATGTAACATTTTTAAATGAAACATGTAAAAATGTAACATTTTATCATGTTAAAATGAAACAAGTTAAAATGTAACATTTTATTATGTTAAAATGCAACATATTAAAATGTAACATTTTATCATGTTAAAATGAAACATGTTAAAATGTAACATTTTATCATGTTAAAATGAAACATGTTAAAATGAAACATGTTAAAATGTAACATTTTATCATGTTAAAATGAAACATGTTAAAATGTAACATTTTATCATGTTAAAATGAAACGTGTTAAAATGTAACATTTTATCATGTTAAAATGAAACATGTTAAAATGTTACATTTTATCATGTTAAAATGCAACATAAAAATGTTGCATTTTAACATGATAAAATGTTACATTTTAATATGTTGCATTTTAACATAATAAAATGTTACATTTTAACTTGTTTCATTTTAACATGATACAATGTTACATTTTTACATGTTTCATTTAAAAATGTTACATTTAAAAATGTTACATTTTAACATGTTAAAATGAAACATGTTAAAATGTAACATTTTATCATGTTAAAATGCAACATGTTAAAATGTAACATTTTATCATGTTAAAATGCAACATGTTAAAATGTAACATTTTATCATGTTAAAATGAAACATGTTAAAATGTAACATTTTATGATGTTAAAATGAACCATGTTAAAATGTAACATTTTATCATGTTAAAATGAAACATGTTAAAATGTAACATTTTATCATGTTAAAATGCAACATGTTAAAATGTAACATTTTATCATGTTAAAATGCAACATGTTTAAATGTAACATATTAAAATGTAACATGTTAAAATGTAACATTTTATGATGTTAAAATGAAAAATGTTAAAATGTAACATTTTATCATGTTTAAATGAAACATGTAAAAATGTAACATTTTTAAATGTAACATTTTATCATGTTAAAATGAAACATGTTAAAATGTAACATTTTATCATGTTAAAATGCAACATGTTAAAATGTAACATTTATCATGTTAAAATGCAACATGTTAAAATGTAACATTTTATCATGTTAAAATGCAACATGTTTAAATGTAACATATTAAAATGTAACATGTTAAAATGTAACATTTTATCATGTTAAAATGCAACATGTTTAAATGTAACATATTAAAATGTAACATGTTAAAATGTAACATTTTATGATGTAAATTGAAAAATGTTAAAATGTAACATTTTATCATGTTTAAATGAAACATGTAAAAATGTAACATTTTTAAATGTAACATTTTATCATGTTAAAATGAAACATGTTAAAATGTAACATTTTATCATGTTAAAATGCAACATGTTAAAATGTAACATTTTATCATGTTAAAATGCAACATGTTAAAATGTAACATTTTATCATGTTAAAATGCAACATGTTAAAATGTAACATTTTATCATGTTAAAATGCAACATGTTAAAATGTAACATATTAAAATGTAACATGTTAAAATGTAACATTTTTTAATGTAACATTTTGTAATGTAACATTTTTAAATGAAACATGTAAAAATGTAACATTTTATCATGTTTAAATGAAACAAGTTAAAATGTAACATTTTATTATGTTAAAATGCAACATATTAAAATGTAACATTTTATCATGTTAAAATGAAACATGTTAAAATGTAAGATTTTATCATGTTAAAATGAAACATGTTAAAATGTAACATTTTATCATGTTAAAATGAAACATGTTAAAATGTAACATTTTATCATGTTAAAATGAAACGTGTTAAAATGTAACATTTTATCATGTTAAAATGAAACATGTTAAAATGTTACATTTTATCATGTTAAAATGCAACATAAAAATGTTGCATTTTAACATGTTTCATTTTAACATGATAAAATGTTACATTTTAACACGTTTCATTTTAACATGATAAAATGTTACATTTTAACATGTTTCATTTTAACATGATAAAATGTAACATTTTATCATGTTAAAATGAAACGTTAAAATGTAACATTTTATCATGTTAAAATGAAACATGTTAAAATGAAACATGTTAAAATGTAACATTTTATCATGTTAAAATGCAACATGTTAAAATTTAACATTTTATCATGTTAAAATGCAACATGTTAAAATGTAACATATTAAAATGTAACATGTTAAAATGCAACATGTTAAAATGTAACATTTTATCATGTTAAAAAGCAACATGTTAAAATGTAACATTTTATCATGTTAAAATGAAACATGTTATAATGTAACATTTTATCATGTTAAAATGCAACATGTTAAAATGTAACATTTTATCATGTAAAAATTCAACATGTTAAAATGTAACATTTTATCATGTTAAAGTGGAACATGTTAAAATGTAACATTTTATCATGTAAAAATGCAACATGTTAAAATGTAACATTTTATCACGTTAAAATGCAACATGTTAAAATGTAACATTTTATCATGTTAAAATGCAACATGTTAAAATGTATTATATTAAAATGTAACATGTTAAAATGTAACATTTTATGATGTTAAAATGAAACATGTTAAAATGTAACATTTTATCATGTTAAAATGTAACATTTTATCATGTTAAAATGCAACATGTTAAAATGTAACATATTAAAATGTAACATTTTAAAATGAAACATGTTAAAATGTAACATTTTATCATGTTAAAATGAAACATGTAAAATGTAACATTTTATCATGTTTCATTTTAAAATGTTACATTTTAAAATGTTACATTTTAACATGTTACATTTTAATATGTTACAATTAACATGTTGCATTTTAACATGATAAAATGTTACATTTTAACATGTTGCATTTTTACATGATAAAATGTTACATTTTAACATGTTGCATTTTAACATGATAAAATGTTACATTATAACATGTTTCATTTTAACATGATAAAATGTTACATTTTAACATGTTTCATGTAAAAATGTTACATTTTAAAATGTTACATTTTAAAATGTTACATTTTAACATGTTACATTTTTATATGTTACATTTTAACATGTTGCATTTTAACATGATAAAATGTTACATTTTAACATGTTGCATTTTAACATGATAAAATGTTACATTTTAACATGTTGCATTTTAACATGATAAAATGTTACATTTTATCATGTTTCATTTTAACATGATAAAATGTTACATTTTAACATGTTTCGTTTAAAAATGTTACATTTTAAAATGTTACATTTTAACATGTTACATTTTAATATGTTACATTTTAACATGTTGCATTTTAACATTGTAAAATGTTACATTTTAACATGTTGCATTTTAACATGATAAAATGTTACATTTTAACATATTGCGATTTAACATGATAAAATGTTACATTTTAAAATGTTACATTTGAACATGTTACATTTTAATATGTTACATTTTAACATGTTGCATTTTAACATGTTACATTTTAATATGTTACATTTTAACATGTTGCATTTTAACATGATAAAATGTTACATTTTAACATGTTGCATTTTAACATGATAAAATCTTACATTTTAACATGTTTCATTTTAACATGATAAAATGTTACATTTTAACATGTTGCATTTTAACATGATAAAATGTAACATTTTAACATGTTGCATTTTAACATGATAAAATGTTACATTTTAACATGTTTCATTTTAACATGATAAAATGTTACATTAAAAAATGTTACATTTTTACATGTTTCATTTAAACATGATAAAATGTTACATTTTAACATTTTTCATTTTAACATCATAAAATGTTACATTTTAACATGTTACATTTTAATATGTTACATTTTAACATGTTGCATTTTAACATGATAAAATGTTACATTTTAACATGTTGCATTTTAACATGATAAAATGTTACATTTTAACATGTTGCATTTTTACATGATAAAATGTTACATTTTAACATGTTGCATTTAACATGATAAAATGTTACATTTTAACATGTTGCATTTTAACATGATAAAATGTTACATTTTAACATGTTGCATTTTAACATGATAAAATGTTACATTATAACATGTTTCATTTTAACATGATAAAATGTTACATTTTAACATGTTAAAATGCAACATGTAAAATGTAACGTATTAAAATGTAACATGTTAAAATGTAACATTTTAAAATGTAACATTTTAAAATGAAACATGTTAAAATGTAACATTTTATCATGTTAAAATGTAACATTTTATCATGTTAAAATGAAACATGTTAAAATGTAACATTTTATAATGTTAAAATGCAACATGTTAAAATGTAACATTTTATCATGTTAAAATGCAACATGTTAAAATGTAACATTTTATCATGTTAAAATGAAACATGTTAAAATGTAAGATTTTATCATGTTAAAATGAAACATGTTAAAATGTAACATTTTATCATGTTAAAATGAAACATATTAAAATGTAACATTTTATGATGTTAAAATGAACCATGTTAAAATGTAACATTTTATCATGTTAAAATGAAACATGTTAAAATGTAACATTTTATCATGTTAAAATGCAACATGTTAAAATGTAACATTTTATCATGTTAAAATGCAACATGTTTAAATGTAACATATTAAAATGTAACATGTTAAAATGTAACATTTTATGATGTTAAAATGTTAAAATGTAACATTTTATCATGTTTAAATGAAACATGTAAAAATGTAACATTTTTAAATGTAACATTTTATCATGTTAAAATGAAACATGTTAAAATGTAACATTTTATCATGTTAAAATGCAACATGTTAAAATGTAACATTTATCATGTTAAAATGCAACATGTTAAAATGTAACATTTTATCATGTTAAAATGCAACATGTTTAAATGTAACATATTAAAATGTAACATGTTAAAATGTAACATTTTATGATGTAAAATGAAAAATGTTAAAATGTAACATTTTATCATGTTTAAATGAAACATGTAAAAATGTAACATATTAAAATGTAACATGTTAAAATGTAACATTTTTTAATGTAACATTTTTAAATGAAACATGTAAAAATGTAACATTTTATCATGTTAAAATGAAACAAGTTAAAATGTAACATTTTATTATGTTAAAATGCAACATATTAAAATGTAACATTTTATCATGTTTAAATGAAACATGTAAAAATGTAACATTTTTTAATGTAACATTTTATAATGTTAAAATGAAACATGTTAAAATGTAACATTTTATTATGTTAAAATGCAACATGTAAAATGTAACGTATTAAAATGTAACATGTTAAAATGTAACATTTTAAAATGTAACATTTTAAAATGAAACATGTTAAAATGTAACATTTTATCATGTTAAAATGTAACATTTTATCATGTTAAAATGTAACATTTTATCATGTTAAAATGAAACATGTTAAAATGTAACATTTTATAATGTTAAAATGCAACATGTTAAAATGTAACATTTTATCATGTTAAAATGCAACATGTTTAAATGTAACATTTTATCATGTTAAAATGAAACATGTTAAAATGTAAGATTTTATCATGTTAAAATGAAACATGTTAAAATGTAACATTTTATCATGTTAAAATGAAACATATTAAAATGTAACATTTTATGATGTTAAAATGAACCATGTTAAAATTTAACATTTTATCATGTTAAAATGAAACATGTTAAAATGTAACATTTTATCATGTTAAAATGCAACATGTTAAAATGTAACATTTTATCATGTTAAAATGCAACATGTTTAAATGTAACATATTAAAATGTAACATGTTAAAATGTAACATTTTATGATGTTAAAATGAAAAATGTTAAAATGTAACATTTTATCATGTTTAAATGAAACATGTAAAAATGTAACATTTTTAAATGTAACATTTTATCATGTTAAAATGAAACATGTTAAAATGTAACATTTTATCATGTTAAAATGCAACATGTTAAAATGTAACATTTATCATGTTAAAATGCAACATGTTAAAATGTAACATTTTATCATGTTAAAATGCAACATGTTTAAATGTAACATATTAAAATGTAACATGTTAAAATGTAACATTTTATGATGTAAAATGAAAAATGTTAAAATGTAACATTTTATCATGTTTAAATGAAACATGTAAAAATGTAACATTTTTAAATGTAACATTTTATCATGTTAAAATGAAACGTTAAAATGTAACATTTTATCATGTTAAAATGCAACATGTTAAAATGTAACATTTTATCATGTTAAAATGCAACATGTTAAAATGTAACATTTTATCATGTTAAAATGCAACATGTTAAAATGTAACATATTAAAATGTAACATGTTAAAATGTAACATTTTTTAATGTAACATTTTTAAATGAAACATGTAAAAATGTAACATTTTATCATGTTAAAATGAAACAAGTTAAAATGTAACATTTTATTATGTTAAAATGCAACATATTAAAATGTAACATTTTATCATGTTAAAATGAAACATGTTAAAATGTAACATTTTATCATGTTAAAATGAAACATGTTAAAATGAAACATGTTAAAATGTAACATTTTATCATGTTAAAATGAAACATGTTAAAATGTAACATTTTATCATGTTAAAATGAAACGTGTTAAAATGTAACATTTTATCATGTTAAAATGAAACATGTTAAAATGTTACATTTTATCATGTTAAAATGCAACATAAAAATGTTGCATTTTAACATGATAAAATGTTACATTTTAATATGTTGCATTTTAACATAATAAAATGTTACATTTTAACTTGTTTCATTTTAACATGATACAATGTTACATTTTTACATGTTTCATTTAAAAATGTTACATTTAAAAATGTTACATTTTAACATGTTAAAATGAAACATGTTAAAATGTAACATTTTATCATGTTAAAATGCAACATGTTAAAATGTAACATTTTATCATGTTAAAATGCAACATGTTAAAATGTAACATTTTATCATGTTAAAATGAAACATGTTAAAATGTAACATTTTATGATGTTAAAATGAACCATGTTAAAATGTAACATTTTATCATGTTAAAATGAAACATGTTAAAATGTAACATTTTATCATGTTAAAATGCAACATGTTAAAATGTAACATTTTATCATGTTAAAATGCAACATGTTTAAATGTAACATATTAAAATGTAACATGTTAAAATGTAACATTTTATGATGTTAAAATGAAAAATGTTAAAATGTAACATTTTATCATGTTTAAATGAAACATGTAAAAATGTAACATTTTTAAATGTAACATTTTATCATGTTAAAATGAAACATGTTAAAATGTAACATTTTATCATGTTAAAATGCAACACGTTAAAATGTAACATTTATCATGTTAAAATGCAACATGTTAAAATGTAACATTTTATCATGTTAAAATGCAACATGTTTAAATGTAACATATTAAAATGTAACATGTTAAAATGTAACATTTTATCATGTTAAAATGCAACATGTTTAAATGTAACATATTAAAATGTAACATGTTAAAATGTAACATTTTATGATGTAAATTGAAAAATGTTAAAATGTAACATTTTATCATGTTTAAATGAAACATGTAAATATGTAACATTTTTAAATGTAACATTTTATCATGTTAAAATGAAACATGTTAAAATGTAACATTTTATCATGTTAAAATGCAACATGTTAAAATGTAACATTTTATCATGTTAAAATGCAACATGTTAAAATGTAACATTTTATCATGTTAAAATGCAACATGTTAAAATGTAACATATTAAAATGTAACATGTTAAAATGTAACATTTTTTAATGTAACATTTTGTAATGTAACATTTTTAAATGAAACATGTAAAAATGTAACATTTTATCATGTTTAAATGAAACAAGTTAAAATGTAACATTTTATTATGTTAAAATGCAACATATTAAAATGTAACATTTTATCATGTTAAAATGAAACATGTTAAAATGTAAGATTTTATCATGTTAAAATGAAACATGTTAAAATGTAACATTTTATCATGTTAAAATGAAACATGTTAAAATGTAACATTTTATCATGTTAAAATGAAACGTGTTAAAATGTAACATTTTATGATGTTAAAATGAAAAATGTTAAAATGTAACATTTTATCATGTTTAAATGAAACATGTAAAAATGTAACATTTTTAAATGTAACATTTTATCATGTTAAAATGAAACATGTTAAAATGTAACATTTTATCATGTTAAAATGCAACATGTTAAAATGTAACATTTATCATGTTAAAATGCAACATGTTAAAATGTAACATTTTATCATGTTAAAATGCAACATGTTTAAATGTAACATATTAAAATGTAACATGTTAAAATGTAACATTTTATCATGTTAAAATGCAACATGTTTAAATGTAACATATTAAAATGTAACATGTTAAAATGTAACATTTTATGATGTAAATTGAAAAATGTTAAAATGTAACATTTTATCATGTTTAAATGAAACATGTAAAAATGTAACATTTTTAAATGTAACATTTTATCATGTTAAAATGAAACATGTTAAAATGTAACATTTTATCATGTTAAAATGCAACATGTTAAAATGTAACATTTTATCATGTTAAAATGCAACATGTTAAAATGTAACATTTTATCATGTTAAAATGCAACATGTTAAAATGTAACATTTTATCATGTTAAAATGCAACATGTTAAAATGTAACATATTAAAATGTAACATGTTAAAATGTAACATTTTTTAATGTAACATTTTGTAATGTAACATTTTTAAATGAAACATGTAAAAATGTAACATTTTATCATGTTTAAATGAAACAAGTTAAAATGTAACATTTTATTATGTTAAAATGCAACATATTAAAATGTAACATTTTATCATGTTAAAATGAAACATGTTAAAATGTAAGATTTTATCATGTTAAAATGAAACATGTTAAAATGTAACATTTTATCATGTTAAAATGAAACATGTTAAAATGTAACATTTTATCATGTTAAAATGAAACGTGTTAAAATGTAACATTTTATCATGTTAAAATGAAACATGTTAAAATGTTACATTTTATCATGTTAAAATGCAACATAAAAATGTTGCATTTTAACATGTTTCATTTTAACATGATAAAATGTTACATTTTAACACGTTTCATTTTAACATGATAAAATGTTACATTTTAACATGTTTCATTTTAACATGATAAAATGTAACATTTTATCATGTTAAAATGAAACGTTAAAATGTAACATTTTATCATGTTAAAATGAAACATGTTAAAATGAAACATGTTAAAATGTAACATTTTATCATGTTAAAATGCAACATGTTAAAATTTAACATTTTATCATGTTAAAATGCAACATGTTAAAATGTAACATATTAAAATGTAACATGTTAAAATGCAACATGTTAAAATGTAACATTTTATCATGTTAAAAAGCAACATGTTAAAATGTAACATTTTATCATGTTAAAATGAAACATGTTATAATGTAACATTTTATCATGTTAAAATGCAACATGTTAAAATGTAACATTTTATCATGTAAAAATTCAACATGTTAAAATGTAACATTTTATCATGTTAAAGTGGAACATGTTAAAATGTAACATTTTATCATGTAAAAATGCAACATGTTAAAATGTAACATTTTATCACGTTAAAATGCAACATGTTAAAATGTAACATTTTATCATGTTAAAATGCAACATGTTAAAATGTATTATATTAAAATGTAACATGTTAAAATGTAACATTTTATGATGTTAAAATGAAACATGTTAAAATGTAACATTTTATCATGTTACAATGAAAAATGTTAAAATGTAACATTTTATCATGTTAAAATGCAACATGTTAAAATGTAACATATTAAAATGTAACATTTTAAAATGAAACATGTTAAAATGTAACATTTTATCATGTTAAAATGAAACATGTAAAATGTAACATTTTATCATGTTTCATTTTAAAATGTTACATTTTAAAATGTTACATTTTAACATGTTACATTTTAATATGTTACAATTAACATGTTGCATTTTAACATGATAAAATGTTACATTTTAACATGTTGCATTTTTACATGATAAAATGTTACATTTTAACATGTTGCATTTTAACATGATAAAATGTTACATTATAACATGTTTCATTTTAACATGATAAAATGTTACATTTTAACATGTTTCATGTAAAAATGTTACATTTTAAAATGTTACATTTTAAAATGTTACATTTTAACATGTTACATTTTTATATGTTACATTTTAACATGTTGCATTTTAACATGATAAAATGTTACATTTTAACATGTTGCATTTTAACATGATAAAATGTTACATTTTAACATGTTGCATTTTAACATGATAAAATGTTACATTTTATCATGTTTCATTTTAACATGATAAAATGTTACATTTTAACATGTTTCGTTTAAAAATGTTACATTTTAAAATGTTACATTTTAACATGTTACATTTTAATATGTTACATTTTAACATGTTGCATTTTAACATTGTAAAATGTTACATTTTAACATGTTGCATTTTAACATGATAAAATGTTACATTTTAACATATTGCGATTTAACATGATAAAATGTTACATTTTAAAATGTTACATTTGAACATGTTACATTTTAATATGTTACATTTTAACATGTTGCATTTTAACATGTTACATTTTAATATGTTACATTTTAACATGTTGCATTTTAACATGATAAAATGTTACATTTTAACATGTTGCATTTTAACATGATAAAATCTTACATTTTAACATGTTTCATTTTAACATGATAAAATGTTACATTTTAACATGTTGCATTTTAACATGATAAAATGTAACATTTTAACATGTTGCATTTTAACATGATAAAATGTTACATTTTAACATGTTTCATTTTAACATGATAAAATGTTACATTAAAAAATGTTACATTTTTACATGTTTCATTTAAACATGATAAAATGTTACATTTTAACATTTTTCATTTTAACATCATAAAATGTTACATTTTAACATGTTACATTTTAATATGTTACATTTTAACATGTTGCATTTTAACATGATAAAATGTTACATTTTAACATGTTGCATTTTAACATGATAAAATGTTACATTTTAACATGTTGCATTTTTACATGATAAAATGTTACATTTTAACATGTTGCATTTAACATGATAAAATGTTACATTTTAACATGTTGCATTTTAACATGATAAAATGTTACATTTTAACATGTTGCATTTTAACATGATAAAATGTTACATTATAACATGTTTCATTTTAACATGATAAAATGTTACATTTTAACATGTTAAAATGCAACATGTAAAATGTAACGTATTAAAATGTAACATGTTAAAATGTAACATTTTAAAATGTAACATTTTAAAATGAAACATGTTAAAATGTAACATTTTATCATGTTAAAATGTAACATTTTATCATGTTAAAATGAAACATGTTAAAATGTAACATTTTATAATGTTAAAATGCAACATGTTAAAATGTAACATTTTATCATGTTAAAATGCAACATGTTAAAATGTAACATTTTATCATGTTAAAATGAAACATGTTAAAATGTAAGATTTTATCATGTTAAAATGAAACATGTTAAAATGTAACATTTTATCATGTTAAAATGAAACATATTAAAATGTAACATTTTATGATGTTAAAATGAACCATGTTAAAATGTAACATTTTATCATGTTAAAATGAAACATGTTAAAATGTAACATTTTATCATGTTAAAATGCAACATGTTAAAATGTAACATTTTATCATGTTAAAATGCAACATGTTTAAATGTAACATATTAAAATGTAACATGTTAAAATGTAACATTTTATGATGTTAAAATGTTAAAATGTAACATTTTATCATGTTTAAATGAAACATGTAAAAATGTAACATTTTTAAATGTAACATTTTATCATGTTAAAATGAAACATGTTAAAATGTAACATTTTATCATGTTAAAATGCAACATGTTAAAATGTAACATTTATCATGTTAAAATGCAACATGTTAAAATGTAACATTTTATCATGTTAAAATGCAACATGTTTAAATGTAACATATTAAAATGTAACATGTTAAAATGTAACATTTTATGATGTAAAATGAAAAATGTTAAAATGTAACATTTTATCATGTTTAAATGAAACATGTAAAAATGTAACATATTAAAATGTAACATGTTAAAATGTAACATTTTTTAATGTAACATTTTTAAATGAAACATGTAAAAATGTAACATTTTATCATGTTAAAATGAAACAAGTTAAAATGTAACATTTTATTATGTTAAAATGCAACATATTAAAATGTAACATTTTATCATGTTTAAATGAAACATGTAAAAATGTAACATTTTTTAATGTAACATTTTATAATGTTAAAATGAAACATGTTAAAATGTAACATTTTATTATGTTAAAATGCAACATGTAAAATGTAACGTATTAAAATGTAACATGTTAAAATGTAACATTTTAAAATGTAACATTTTAAAATGAAACATGTTAAAATGTAACATTTTATCATGTTAAAATGTAACATTTTATCATGTTAAAATGAAACATGTTAAAATGTAACATTTTATAATGTTAAAATGCAACATGTTAAAATGTAACATTTTATCATGTTAAAATGCAACATGTTTAAATGTAACATTTTATCATGTTAAAATGAAACATGTTAAAATGTAAGATTTTATCATGTTAAAATGAAACATGTTAAAATGTAACATTTTATCATGTTAAAATGAAACATATTAAAATGTAACATTTTATGATGTTAAAATGAACCATGTTAAAATTTAACATTTTATCATGTTTAAATGAAACATGTAAAAATGTAACATTTTTAAATGTAACATTTTATCATGTTAAAATGAAACATGTTAAAATGTAACATTTTATCATGTTTAAATGAAACATGTAAAAATGTAACATTTTTAAATGTAACATTTTATCATGTTAAAATGAAACATGTTAAAATGTAACATTTTATCATGTTAAAATGCAACATGTTAAAATGTAACATTTATCATGTTAAAATGCAACATGTTAAAATGTAACATTTTATCATGTTAAAATGCAACATGTTTAAATGTAACATATTAAAATGTAACATGTTAAAATGTAACATTTTATGATGTAAAATGAAAAATGTTAAAATGTAACATTTTATCATGTTTAAATGAAACATGTAAAAATGTAACATTTTTAAATGTAACATTTTATCATGTTAAAATGAAACGTTAAAATGTAACATTTTATCATGTTAAAATGCAACATGTTAAAATGTAACATTTTATCATGTTAAAATGCAACATGTTAAAATGTAACATTTTATCATGTTAAAATGCAACATGTTAAAATGTAACATATTAAAATGTAACATGTTAAAATGTAACATTTTTTAATGTAACATTTTTAAATGAAACATGTAAAAATGTAACATTTTATCATGTTAAAATGAAACAAGTTAAAATGTAACATTTTATTATGTTAAAATGCAACATATTAAAATGTAACATTTTATCATGTTAAAATGAAACATGTTAAAATGTAACATTTTATCATGTTAAAATGAAACATGTTAAAATGAAACATGTTAAAATGTAACATTTTATCATGTTAAAATGAAACATGTTAAAATGTAACATTTTATCATGTTAAAATGAAACGTGTTAAAATGTAACATTTTATCATGTTAAAATGAAACATGTTAAAATGTTACATTTTATCATGTTAAAATGCAACATAAAAATGTTGCATTTTAACATGATAAAATGTTACATTTTAATATGTTGCATTTTAACATAATAAAATGTTACATTTTAACTTGTTTCATTTTAACATGATACAATGTTACATTTTTACATGTTTCATTTAAAAATGTTACATTTAAAAATGTTACATTTTAACATGTTAAAATGAAACATGTTAAAATGTAACATTTTATCATGTTAAAATGCAACATGTTAAAATGTAACATTTTATCATGTTAAAATGCAACATGTTAAAATGTAACATTTTATCATGTTAAAATGAAACATGTTAAAATGTAACATTTTATGATGTTAAAATGAACCATGTTAAAATGTAACATTTTATCATGTTAAAATGAAACATGTTAAAATGTAACATTTTATCATGTTAAAATGCAACATGTTAAAATGTAACATTTTATCATGTTAAAATGCAACATGTTTAAATGTAACATATTAAAATGTAACATGTTAAAATGTAACATTTTATGATGTTAAAATGAAAAATGTTAAAATGTAACATTTTATCATGTTTAAATGAAACATGTAAAAATGTAACATTTTTAAATGTAACATTTTATCATGTTAAAATGAAACATGTTAAAATGTAACATTTTATCATGTTAAAATGCAACATGTTAAAATGTAACATTTATCATGTTAAAATGCAACATGTTAAAATGTAACATTTTATCATGTTAAAATGCAACATGTTTAAATGTAACATATTAAAATGTAACATGTTAAAATGTAACATTTTATCATGTTAAAATGCAACATGTTTAAATGTAACATATTAAAATGTAACATGTTAAAATGTAACATTTTATGATGTAAATTGAAAAATGTTAAAATGTAACATTTTATCATGTTTAAATGAAACATGTAAATATGTAACATTTTTAAATGTAACATTTTATCATGTTAAAATGAAACATGTTAAAATGTAACATTTTATCATGTTAAAATGCAACATGTTAAAATGTAACATTTTATCATGTTAAAATGCAACATGTTAAAATGTAACATTTTATCATGTTAAAATGCAACATATTAAAATGTAACATTTTATCATGTTAAAATGCAACATGTTAAAATGTAACATATTAAAATGTAACATGTTAAAATGTAACATTTTTTAATGTAACATTTTTTAATGTAACATTTTTAAATGAAACATGTAAAAATGTAACATTTTATCATGTTTAAATGAAACAAGTTAAAATGTAACATTTTATTATGTTAAAATGCAACATATTAAAATGTAACATTTTATCATGTTAAAATGAAACATGTTAAAATGTAAGATTTTATCATGTTAAAATGAAACATGTTAAAATGTAACATTTTATCATGTTAAAATGAAACATGTTAAAATGTAACATTTTATCATGTTAAAATGAAACGTGTTAAAATGTAACATTTTATCATGTTAAAATGAAACATGTTAAAATGTTACATTTTATCATGTTAAAATGCAACATAAAAATGTTGCATTTTAACATGTTTCATTTTAACATGATAAAATGTTACATTTTAACACGTTTCATTTTAACATGATAAAATGTTACATTTTAACATGTTTCATTTTAACATGATAAAATGTAACATTTTATCATGTTAAAATGAAACGTTAAAATGTAACATTTTATCATGTTAAAATGAAACATGTTAAAATGAAACATGTTAAAATGTAACATTTTATCATGTTAAAATGCAACATGTTAAAATTTAACATTTTATCATGTTAAAATGCAACATGTTAAAATGTAACATATTAAAATGTAACATGTTAAAATGCAACATGTTAAAATGTAACATTTTATCATGTTAAAAAGCAACATGTTAAAATGTAACATTTTATCATGTTAAAATGAAACATGTTATAATGTAACATTTTATCATGTTAAAATGCAACATGTTAAAATGTAACATTTTATCATGTAAAAATTCAACATGTTAAAATGTAACATTTTATCATGTTAAAGTGGAACATGTTAAAATGTAACATTTTATCATGTAAAAATGCAACATGTTAAAATGTAACATTTTATCACGTTAAAATGCAACATGTTAAAATGTAACATTTTATCATGTTAAAATGCAACATGTTAAAATGTATTATATTAAAATGTAACATGTTAAAATGTAACATTTTATGATGTTAAAATGAAACATGTTAAAATGTAACATTTTATCATGTTACAATGAAAAATGTTAAAATGTAACATTTTATCATGTTAAAATGCAACATGTTAAAATGTAACATATTAAAATGTAACATTTTAAAATGAAACATGTTAAAATGTAACATTTTATCATGTTAAAATGAAACATGTAAAATGTAACATTTTATCATGTTTCATTTTAAAATGTTACATTTTAAAATGTTACATTTTAACATGTTACATTTTAATATGTTACAATTAACATGTTGCATTTTAACATGATAAAATGTTACATTTTAACATGTTGCATTTTTACATGATAAAATGTTACATTTTAACATGTTGCATTTTAACATGATAAAATGTTACATTATAACATGTTTCATTTTAACATGATAAAATGTTACATTTTAACATGTTTCATTTAAAAATGTTACATTTTAAAATGTTACATTTTAAAATGTTACATTTTAAAATGTTACATTTTAACATGTTACATTTTTATATGTTACATTTTAACATGTTGCATTTTTATATGTTACATTTTAACATGTTGCATTTTAACATGATAAAATGTTACATTTTAACATGTTGCATTTTAACATGATAAAATGTTACATTTTATCATGTTTCATTTTAACATGATAAAATGTTACATTTTAACATGTTTCGTTTAAAAATGTTACATTTTAAAATGTTACATTTTAACATGTTACATTTTAATATGTTACATTTTAACATGTTGCATTTTAACATTGTAAAATGTTACATTTTAACATGTTGCATTTTAACATGATAAAATGTTACATTTTAACATATTGCGATTTAACATGATAAAATGTTACATTTTAAAATGTTACATTTGAACATGTTACATTTTAATATGTTACATTTTAACATGTTGCATTTTAACATGTTACATTTTAATATGTTACATTTTAACATGTTGCATTTTAACATGATAAAATGTTACATTTTAACATGGTGCATTTTAACATGATAAAATCTTACATTTTAACATGTTTCATTTTAACATGATAAAATGTTACATTTTAACATGTTGCATTTTAACATGATAAAATGTTACATTTTAACATGTTGCATTTTAACATGATAAAATGTTACATTTTAACATGTTTCATTTTAACATGATAAAATGTTACATTAAAAAATGTTACATTTTTACATGTTTCATTTAAACATGATAAAATGTTACATTTTAACATTTTTCATTTTAACATCATAAAATGTTACATTTTAACATGTTACATTTTAATATGTTACATTTTAACATGTTGCATTTTAACATGATAAAATGTTACATTTTAACATGTTGCATTTTAACATGATAAAATGTTACATTTTAACATGTTGCATTTTTACATGATAAAATGTTACATTTTAACATGTTGCATTTAACATGATAAAATGTTACATTTTAACATGTTGCATTTTAACATGATAAAATGTTACATTTTAACATGTTGCATTTTAACATGATAAAATGTTACATTATAACATGTTTCATTTTAACATGATAAAATGTTACATTTTAACATGTTTCATTTAAAAATGTTACATTTTAAAATGTTACATTTTAAAATGTAACATTTTATCATGTTAAAATGCAACATGTTAAAATGTAACATTTTATCATGTTAAAATGCAACATGTTAAAATGGTACATATTAAAATGTAACATGTTAAAATGCAACATGTTAAAATGTAACATTTTATCATGTTAAAATGCAACATGTTAAAATGTAACATATTAAAATGTAACATGTTCAAATGTAACATTTTAAAATGTAACATTTTATCATGCTAAATCGCAATATGTTAAAATGTAACATTTTATCATGTTAAAATGCAACATGTTAAAATGTAACATTTTACAATGTTAAAATGCAACATGTTAAAATGTAACATATTAAAATGTAACATGTTAAAATGTAACATTTTAAAATGTAACATTTTTAAACGAAACATGTTAAAATGTAACATTTTATCATGTTAAAATGAAACATGTTAAAATGTAACATTTTATCATGTTAAAATGCAACATGTTAAAATGTAACATTTTATCATGTTAAAATGCAACATGTTAAAATGTAACATTTTATCATGTTAAAATGCAACATGTTAAAATGTAACATATAAAAATGTAACATGTTAAAATGTAACATTTTTAAATGTAACATTTTAAAATGTAACATTTTAAAATGTAACATTTTAAAATGTAACATTTTTAAATGAAACATGTTAAAATGTAACATTTTATCATGTTAAAATGAAACATGTTATAATGTAACATTTTATCATGTTAAAATGCAACATGTTAAAATGTAACATTTTATCATGTAAAAATGCAACATGTTAAAATGTAACATTTTATCATGTTAAATGCAACATGTTAAAATGTAACATTTTATCATGTAAAAATGCAACATGTTAAAATGTAACATTTTATCATGTTAAAATGCAACATGTTAAAATGTAACATTTTATCATGTTAAAATGCAACATGTTAAAATGTAACATATTAAAATGTAACATGTTAAAATGTAACATTTTATGATGTTAAAATGAAAAATGTTAAAATGTAACATTTTATCATGTTTAAATGAAACATGTAAAAATGTAACATTTTTTAATGTAACATTTTATCATGTTAAAATGCAACATGTTAAAATGTAACATTTTACAATGTTAAAATGCAACATGTTAAAATGTAACATATTAAAATGTAACATGTTAAAATGTAACATTTTAAAATGTAACATTTTTAAACGAAACATGTTAAAATGTAACATTTTATCATGTTAAAATGAAACATGATAAAATGTAACATTTTATCATGTTAAAATGCAACATGTTAAAATGTAACATTTTATCATGTTAAAATGCAACATGTTAAAATGTAACATTTTATCATGTTAAAATGCAACATGTTAAAATGTAACATATAAAAATGTAACATGTTAAAATGTAACATTTTAAAATGTAACATTTTAAAATGTAACATTTTTAAATGAAACATGTTAAAATGTAACATTTTATCATGTTAAAATGAAACATGTTATAATGTAACATTTTATCATGTTAAAATGCAACATGTTAAAATGTAACATTTTATCATGTAAAAATGCAACATGTTAAAATGTAACATTTTATCATGTTAAAATGCAACATGTTAATTGTAACATATTAAAATGTAACATGTTAAAATGTAACATTTTAAAATGTAACATTTTAAAATGAAACATGTTAAAATGTAACATTTTATCATGTTAAAATGAAACATGTTAAAATGTAACATTTTATCATGTTAAAATGCAACATGTTAAAATGTAACATTTTATCATGTTAAAATGAAACATGTTAAAATGTAACATTTTATCATGTTAGAATGCAACATGTTAAAATGTAACATTTTATCATGTTAAAATGCAACATGTTAAAATGGTACATATTAAAATGTAACATGTTAAAATGCAACATGTTAAAATGTAACATTTTATCATGTTAAAATGCAACATGTTAAAATGTAACATTTTATCATGTTAAAATGCAACATGTTAAAATGTAACATATTAAAATGTAACATGTTAAAATGTAACATTTTTTAATGTAACATTTTTAAATGAAACATGTAAAAATGTAACATTTTATCATGTTAAAATGAAACAAGTTAAAATGTAACATTTTATTATGTTAAAATGCAACATATTAAAATGTAACATTTTATCATGTTAAAATGAAACATGTTAAAATGTAACATTTTATCATGTTAAAATGAAACATGTTAAAATGAAACATGTTAAAATGTAACATTTTATCATGTTAAAATGAAACATGTTAAAATGTAACATTTTATCATGTTAAAATGAAACGTGTTAAAATGTAACATTTTATCATGTTAAAATGAAACATGTTAAAATGTTACATTTTATCATGTTAAAATGCAACATAAAAATGTTGCATTTTAACATGATAAAATGTTACATTTTAATATGTTGCATTTTAACATAATAAAATGTTACATTTTAACTTGTTTCATTTTAACATGATACAATGTTACATTTTTACATGTTTCATTTAAAAATGTTACATTTAAAAATGTTACATTTTAACATGTTAAAATGAAACATGTTAAAATGTAACATTTTATCATGTTAAAATGCAACATGTTAAAATGTAACATTTTATCATGTTAAAATGCAACATGTTAAAATGTAACATTTTATCATGTTAAAATGAAACATGTTAAAATGTAACATTTTATGATGTTAAAATGAACCATGTTAAAATGTAACATTTTATCATGTTAAAATGAAACATGTTAAAATGTAACATTTTATCATGTTAAAATGCAACATGTTAAAATGTAACATTTTATCATGTTAAAATGCAACATGTTTAAATGTAACATATTAAAATGTAACATGTTAAAATGTAACATTTTATGATGTTAAAATGAAAAATGTTAAAATGTAACATTTTATCATGTTTAAATGAAACATGTAAAAATGTAACATTTTTAAATGTAACATTTTATCATGTTAAAATGAAACATGTTAAAATGTAACATTTTATCATGTTAAAATGCAACATGTTAAAATGTAACATTTATCATGTTAAAATGCAACATGTTAAAATGTAACATTTTATCATGTTAAAATGCAACATGTTTAAATGTAACATATTAAAATGTAACATGTTAAAATGTAACATTTTATCATGTTAAAATGCAACATGTTTAAATGTAACATATTAAAATGTAACATGTTAAAATGTAACATTTTATGATGTAAATTGAAAAATGTTAAAATGTAACATTTTATCATGTTTAAATGAAACATGTAAATATGTAACATTTTTAAATGTAACATTTTATCATGTTAAAATGAAACATGTTAAAATGTAACATTTTATCATGTTAAAATGCAACATGTTAAAATGTAACATTTTATCATGTTAAAATGCAACATGTTAAAATGTAACATTTTATCATGTTAAAATGCAACATGTTAAAATGTAACATTTTATCATGTTAAAATGCAACATGTTAAAATGTAACATATTAAAATGTAACATGTTAAAATGTAACATTTTTTAATGTAACATTTTTTAATGTAACATTTTTAAATGAAACATGTAAAAATGTAACATTTTATCATGTTTAAATGAAACAAGTTAAAATGTAACATTTTATTATGTTAAAATGCAACATATTAAAATGTAACATTTTATCATGTTAAAATGAAACATGTTAAAATGTAAGATTTTATCATGTTAAAATGAAACATGTTAAAATGTAACATTTTATCATGTTAAAATGAAACATGTTAAAATGTAACATTTTATCATGTTAAAATGAAACGTGTTAAAATGTAACATTTTATCATGTTAAAATGAAACATGTTAAAATGTTACATTTTATCATGTTAAAATGCAACATAAAAATGTTGCATTTTAACATGTTTCATTTTAACATGATAAAATGTTACATTTTAACACGTTTCATTTTAACATGATAAAATGTTACATTTTAACATGTTTCATTTTAACATGATAAAATGTAACATTTTAACATGTTGCATTTTAACATGATAAAATGTTACATTTTAACATATTGCGATTTAGCATGATAAAATGTTACATTTTAAAATGTTACATTTGAACATGTTACATTTTAATATGTTACATTTTAACATGTTGCATTTTAACATGATAAAATGTTACATTTTAACATGTTGCATTTTAACATGATAAAATGTTACATTTTAACATGTTTCATTTTAACATGATAAAATGTTACATTTTAACATGTTTCGTTTAAAAATGTTACATTTTAAAATGTTACATTTTAACATGTTACATTTTAATATGTTACATTTTAACATGTTGCATTTTAACATTGTAAAATGTTACATTTTAACATGTTGCATTTTAACATGATAAAATGTTACATTTTAACATATTGCGATTTAGCATGATAAAATGTTACATTTTAAAATGTTACATTTGAACATGTTACATTTTAATATGTTACATTTTAACATGTTGCATTTTAACATGATAAAATGTTACATTTTAACATGTTGCATTTTAACATGTTACATTTTAATATGTACCATTTTAACATGTTGCATTTTAACATGATAAAATGTTACATTTTAACATGTTGCATTTTAACATGATAAAATGTTACATTTTAAAATGTAACATTTTAAAATGTAACATTTTTAAATGAAACATGTTAAAATGTAACATTTTATCATGTTAAAATGAAACATGTTATAATGTAACATTTTATCATGTTAAAATGCAACATGTTAAAATGTAACATTTTATCATGTTAAAATGCAACATGTTAAAATGTAACATTTTATCATGTTAAATGCAACATGTTAAAATGTAACATTTTATCATGTAAAAATGCAACATGTTAAAATGTAACATTTTATCATGTTAAAATGCAACATGTTAAAATGTAACATTTTATCATGTTAAAATGCAACATGTTAAAATGTAACATATTAAAATGTAACATGTTAAAATGTAACATTTTATGATGTTAAAATGAAAAATGTTAAAATGTAACATTTTATCATGTTTAAATGAAACATGTAAAAATGTAACATTTTTTAATGTAACATTTTATCATGTTAAAATGAAACATCTTAAAATGTAACATTTTATCATGTTAAAATGCAACATGTTAAAATGTAACATATTAAAATGTAACATGTTAAAATGTAACATTTTATGATGTTAAAATGAAAAATGTTAAAATGTAACATTTTATCATGTTTAAATGAAACATGTAAAAATGTAACATTTTTTAATGTAACATTTTATCATGTTAAAATGAAACATGTTAAAATGTAACATTTTATCATGTTAAAATGCAACATGTTAAAATGTAACATTTTATCATGTTAAAATGAAACATGTTAAAATGTAAGATTTTATCATGTTAAAATGCAACATGTTAAAATGTAACATTTTATCATGTTAAAATGCAACATGTTAAAATGTAACATATTAAAATGTAACATGTTAAAATGCAACATGTTAAAATGTAACATATTAAAATGTAACATGTTCAAATGTAACATTTTAAAATGTAACATTTTATCATGTTAAATCGCAATATGTTAAAATGTAACATTTTATCATGTTAAAATGCAACATGTTAAAATGTAACATTTTACAATGTTAAAATGCAACATGTTAAAATGTAACATATTAAAATGTAACATGTTAAAATGTAACATTTTAAAATGTAACATTTTTAAACGAAACATGTTAAAATGTAACATTTTATCATGTTAAAATGAAACATGATAAAATGTAACATTTTATCATGTTAAAATGCAACATGTTAAAATGTAACATTTTATCATGTTAAAATGCAACATGTTAAAATGTAACATTTTATCATGTTAAAATGCAACATGTTAAAATGTAACATATAAAAATGTAACATGTTAAAATGTAACATTTTAAAATGTAACATTTTAAAATGTAACATTTTTAAATGAAACATGTTAAAATGTAACATTTTATCATGTTAAAATGAAACATGTTATAATGTAACATTTTATCATGTTAAAATGCAACATGTTAAAATGTAACATTTTATCATGTAAAAATGCAACATGTTAAAATGTAACATTTTATCATGTTAAAATGCAACATGTTAATTGTAACATATTAAAATGTAACATGTTAAAATGTAACATTTTAAAATGTAACATTTTAAAATGAAACATGATAAAATGTTACATTTTACATGTTTCATTTTAACATGATAAAATGTTACATTTTAACATGTTTCATTTTAAAATGTTACATTTTAATATGTTACATTTTAACATGTTGCATTTTAACATGATAAAATGTTACATTTTAACATTTTTCATTGTAACATGATAAAATGTTACATTTTAACATGTTTCATTTTAACATCATAAAATGTTACATTTTAACATGTTACATTTTAATATAATACATTTTAACATGTTGCATTTTAACATGATAAAATGTTACATTTTAACATGTTGCATTTTAACGTGATAAAATGTTACATTTTAACATGTTGCATTTTTACATGATAAAATGTTACATTTTAACATGTTCCACTTTAACATGATAAAATGTTACATTTTAACATGTTGAATTTTTACATGATAAAATGTTACATTTTAACATGTTGCATTTTAACATGATAAAATGTTACATTATAACATGTTTCATTTTAACATGATAAAATGTTACATTTTAACATGTTGCTTTTTAACATGATAAAATGTTACATTTTAACATGTTGCATTTTAACATGTTACATTTTAATATGTTACATTTTAACATGTTGCATTTTAACATGATAAAATGTTAAATTTTAACATGTTGCATTTTAACATGATAAAATGTTACATTTTAACATGTTTCATTTTAACATGTTTCATTTTAACATGATAAAATGTTACATTTTAACGTTTCATTTTAACATGATAAAATGTTACATTTTAACATGTTTCATTTTAACATGATAAAATGTAACATTTTATCATGTTAAAATGAAACGTTAAAATGTAACATTTTATCATGTTAAAATGAAACATGTTAAAATGAAACATGTTAAAATGTAACATTTTATCATGTTAAAATGCAACATGTTAAAATTTAACATTTTATCATGTTAAAATGCAACATGTTAAAATGTAACATATTAAAATGTAACATGTTAAAATGCAACATGTTAAAATGTAACATTTTATCATGTTAAAAAGCAACATGTTAAAATGTAACATTTTATCATGTTAAAATGAAACATGTTATAATGTAACATTTTATCATGTTAAAATGCAACATGTTAAAATGTAACATTTTATCATGTAAAAATTCAACATGTTAAAATGTAACATTTTATCATGTTAAAGTGGAACATGTTAAAATGTAACATTTTATCATGTAAAAATGCAACATGTTAAAATGTAACATTTTATCACGTTAAAATGCAACATGTTAAAATGTAACATTTTATCATGTTAAAATGCAACATGTTAAAATGTATTATATTAAAATGTAACATGTTAAAATGTAACATTTTATGATGTTAAAATGAAACATGTTAAAATGTAACATTTTATCATGTTACAATGAAAAATGTTAAAATGTAACATTTTATCATGTTAAAATGCAACATGTTAAAATGTAACATATTAAAATGTAACATTTTAAAATGAAACATGTTAAAATGTAACATTTTATCATGTTAAAATGAAACATGTAAAATGTAACATTTTATCATGTTTCATTTTAAAATGTTACATTTTAAAATGTTACATTTTAACATGTTACATTTTAATATGTTACAATTAACATGTTGCATTTTAACATGATAAAATGTTACATTTTAACATGTTGCATTTTTACATGATAAAATGTTACATTTTAACATGTTGCATTTTAACATGATAAAATGTTACATTATAACATGTTTCATTTTAACATGATAAAATGTTACATTTTAACATGTTTCATTTAAAAATGTTACATTTTAAAATGTTACATTTTAAAATGTTACATTTTAACATGTTACATTTTTATATGTTACATTTTAACATGTTGCATTTTAACATGATAAAATGTTACATTTTAACATGTTGCATTTTAACATGATAAAATGTTACATTTTAACATGTTGCATTTTAACATGATAAAATGTTACATTTTATCATGTTTCATTTTAACATGATAAAATGTTACATTTTAACATGTTTCGTTTAAAAATGTTACATTTTAAAATGTTACATTTTAACATGTTACATTTTAATATGTTACATTTTAACATGTTGCATTTTAACATTGTAAAATGTTACATTTTAACATGTTGCATTTTAACATGATAAAATGTTACATTTTAACATATTGCGATTTAACATGATAAAATGTTACATTTTAAAATGTTACATTTGAACATGTTACATTTTAATATGTTACATTTTAACATGTTGCATTTTAACATGTTACATTTTAATATGTTACATTTTAACATGTTGCATTTTAACATGATAAAATGTTACATTTTAACATGTTGCATTTTAACATGATAAAATCTTACATTTTAACATGTTTCATTTTAACATGATAAAATGTTACATTTTAACATGTTGCATTTTAACATGATAAAATGTTACATTTTAACATGTTGCATTTTAACAGGATAAAATGTTACATTTTAAGATGTTTCATTTTAACATGATAAAATGTTACATTAAAAAATGTTACATTTTTACATGTTTCATTTAAACATGATAAAATGTTACATTTTAACATTTTTCATTTTAACATCATAAAATGTTACATTTTAACATGTTACATTTTAATATGTTACATTTTAACATGTTGCATTTTAACATGATAAAATGTTACATTTTAACATGTTGCATTTTAACATGATAAAATGTTACATTTTAACATGTTGCATTTTTACATGATAAAATGTTACATTTTAACATGTTGCATTTAACATGATAAAATGTTACATTTTAACATGTTGCATTTTAACATGATAAAATGTTACATTTTAACATGTTGCATTTTAACATGATAAAATGTTACATTATAACATGTTTCATTTTAACATGATAAAATGTTACATTTTAACATGTTTCATTTAAAAATGTTACATTTTAAAATGTTACATTTTAAAATGTAACATTTTATCATGTTAAAATGCAACATGTTAAAATGTAACATTTTATCATGTTAAAATGCAACATGTTAAAATGGTACATATTAAAATGTAACATGTTAAAATGCAACATGTTAAAATGTAACATTTTATCATGTTAAAATGCAACATGTTAAAATGTAACATATTAAAATGTAACATGTTCAAATGTAACATTTTAAAATGTAACATTTTATCATGCTAAATCGCAATATGTTAAAATGTAACATTTTATCATGTTAAAATGCAACATGTTAAAATGTAACATTTTACAATGTTAAAATGCAACATGTTAAAATGTAACATATTAAAATGTAACATGTTAAAATGTAACATTTTAAAATGTAACATTTTTAAACGAAACATGTTAAAATGTAACATTTTATCATGTTAAAATGAAACATGTTAAAATGTAACATTTTATCATGTTAAAATGCAACATGTTAAAATGTAACATTTTATCATGTTAAAATGCAACATGTTAAAATGTAACATTTTATCATGTTAAAATGCAACATGTTAAAATGTAACATATAAAAATGTAACATGTTAAAATGTAACATTTTTAAATGTAACATTTTAAAATGTAACATTTTAAAATGTAACATTTTAAAATGTAACATTTTTAAATGAAACATGTTAAAATGTAACATTTTATCATGTTAAAATGAAACATGTTATAATGTAACATTTTATCATGTTAAAATGCAACATGTTAAAATGTAACATTTTATCATGTAAAAATGCAACATGTTAAAATGTAACATTTTATCATGTTAAATGCAACATGTTAAAATGTAACATTTTATTATGTAAAAATGCAACATGTTAAAATGTAACATTTTATCATGTTAAAATGCAACATGTTAAAATGTAACATTTTATCATGTTAAAATGCAACATGTTAAAATGTAACATATTAAAATGTAACATGTTAAAATGTAACATTTTATGATGTTAAAATGAAAAATGTTAAAATGTAACATTTTATCATGTTTAAATGAAACATGTAAAAATGTAACATTTTTAATGTAACATTTTATCATGTTAAAATGCAACATGTTAAAATGTAACATTTTACAATGTTAAAATGCAACATGTTAAAATGTAACATATTAAAATGTAACATGTTAAAATGTAACATTTTAAAATGTAACATTTTTAAACGAAACATGTTAAAATGTAACATTTTATCATGTTAAAATGAAACATGATAAAATGTAACATTTTATCATGTTAAAATGCAACATGTTGAAATGTAACATTTTATCATGTTAAAATGCAACATGTTAAAATGTAACATTTTATCATGTTAAAATGCAACATGTTAAAATGTAACATATAAAAATGTAACATGTTAAAATGTAACATTTTAAAATGTAACATTTTAAAATGTAACATTTTTAAATGAAACATGTTAAAATGTAACATTTTATCATGTTAAAATGAAACAAATGTAACATTTTATCATGTTAAAATGCAACATGTTAAAATGTAACATTTTATCATGTAAAAATGCAACATGTTAAAATGTAACATTTTATCATGTTAAAATGCAACATGTTAATTGTAACATATTAAAATGTAACATGTTAAAATGTAACATTTTAAAATGTAACATTTTAAAATGAAACATGTTAAAATGTAACATTTTATCATGTTAAAATGAAACATGTTAAAATGTAACATTTTATCATGTTAAAATGCAACATGTTAAAATGTAACATTTTATCATGTTAAAATGAAACATGTTAAAATGTAACATTTTATCATGTTAGAATGCAACATGTTAAAATGTAACATTTTATCATGTTAAAATGCAACATGTTAAAATGGTACATATTAAAATGTAACATGTTAAAATGCAACATGTTAAAATGTAACATTTTATCATGTTAAAATGCAACATGTTAAAATGTAACATATTAAAATGTAACATGTTCAAATGTAACATTTTAAAATGTAACATTTTATCATGTTAAATCGCAATATGTTAAAATGTAACATTTTATCATGTTAAAATGCAACATGTTAAAATGTAACATTTTACAATGTTAAAATGCAACATGTTAAAATGTAACATATTAAAATGTAACATTTTTAAACGAAACATGTTAAAATGTAACATTTTATCATGTTAAAATGAAACATGTTAAAATGTAACATTTTATCATGTTAAAATGCAACATGTTAAAATGTAACATTTTATCATGTTAAAATGCAACATGTAAAAATGTAACATTTTATCATGTTAAATGCAACATGTTAAAATGTAACATTTTATCATGTAAAAATGCAACATGTTAAAATGTAACATTTTATCATGTTAAAATGCAACATGTTAAAATGTAACATTTTATCATGTTAAAATGCAACATGTTAAAATGTAACATATTAAAATGTAACATGTTAAAATGTAACATTTTATGATGTTAAAATGAAAAATGTTAAAATGTAACATTTTATCATGTTTAAATGAAACATGTAAAAATGTAACATTTTTTAATGTAACATTTTATCATGTTAAAATGAAACATGTTAAAATGTAACATTTTATCATGTTAAAATGCAACATGTTAAAATGTAACATTTTATCATGTTAAAATGCAACATGTTAAAATGTAACATTTTATCATGTTAAAATGAAACATGTTAAAATGTAAGATTTTATCATGTTAAAATGAAACATGTTAAAATGTAACATTTTATCATGTTAAAATGAAACATGTTAAAATGTAACATTTTATGATGTTAAAATGAACCATGTTAAAATGTAACATTTTATCATGTTAAAATGAAACATGTTAAAATGTAACATTTTATCATGTTAAAATGTAACATTTAATCATGTTAAAATGCAACATGTTAAAATGTAACATTTTATCATCTTAAAATGCAACATGTTTAAATGTAACATATTAAAATGAAACATGTTAAAATGTAACATTTTATGATGTTAAAATGAACCATGTTAAAATGTAACATTTTATCATGTTAAAATGAAACATGTTAAAATGTAACATTTTATCATGTTAAAATGTAACATTTAATCATGTTAAAATGCAACATGTTAAAATGTAACATTTTATGATGTTAAAATGAAAAATGTTAAAATGTAACATTTTATCATGTTTAAATGAAACATGTAAAAATGTAACATTTTTAAATGTAACATTTTATCATGTTAAAATGAAACATGTTAAAATGTAACATTTTATCATGTTAAAATGCAACATGTTAAAATGTAACATTTATCATGTTAAAATGCAACATGTTAAAATGTAACATTTTATCATGTTAAAATGCAACATGTTAAAATGTAACATTTTATCATGTTAAAATGCAACATGTTAAAATGTAACATATTAAAATGTAACATGTTAAAATGTAACATTTTTTAATGTAACATTTTTAAATGAAACATGTTAAAATGTAACATTTTATCATGTTAAAATAAAACATGTTAAAATGTAACATTTTATCATGTTAAAATGAAACATGTTAAAATGTAACATTTTATCATGTTAAAATGAAACATGTTAAAATGTAACATTTTATCATGTTAAAATGTAACATTTTATCATGTTAAAATGCAACATGTTAAAATGTAACATTTTATCATGTTAAAATGAAACATGTTAAAATGTAACCTTTTATCATGTTAAAATGCAACATGTTAAAATGTAACATTTTATCATGTTAAAATGCAACATGTAAAATGTAACACGTTAAAATGAAACATGTTAAAATGTAACATTTTATCATGTTAAAATGAAACGTTAAAATGTAACATTTTATCATGTTAAAATGAAACATGTTAAAATGTAACATTTTATCATGTTAAAATGAAACATGTTAAAATGTAACATTTTATCATGTTAAAATGCAACATGTTAAAATGTAACATTTTATCATGTTAAAATGCAACATGTTAAAATGTAACATATTAAAATGTAACATGTTAAAATGTAACATTTTATCATGTTAAAATAAAACATGTTAAAATGTAACATTTTATCATGTTAAAATGAAACATGTTAAAATGTAACATTTTATCATGTTAAAATGAAACATGTTAAAATGAAACAACATGTTAAAATGTAACATTTTATCATGTTAAAATGCAACATGTTAAAATGTAACATTTTATCATGTTAAAATGAAACATGTTAAAATGTAACATTTTATCATGTTAAAATGCAACATGTTAAAATGTAACATTTTATCATGTTAAAATGCAACATGTTAAAATGTAACATGTTAAAATAAAACATGTTCAAATGTAACATTTTATCATGTTAAAATGAAACGTTAAAATGTAACATTTTATCATGTTAAAATGAAACATGTTAAAATGTAACATTTTATCATGTTAAAATGCAACATGTTAAAATGTAACATTTTATCATGTTAAAATGCAACATGTTAAAATGTAACATATTAAATTGTAACATGTTAAAATGTAACATTTTATCATGTTAAAATGAAACATGTTAAAATGTAAGATTTTATCAGGTTAAAATTAAACATGTTAAAATGTAACATTTTATCATGTTAAAATGTAACATTTTATGATGTTAAAATGAAACATGTTAAAATGTAACATTTTATCATGTTAAAATGAAACATGTTAAAATGTAACATTTTATCATGTTAAAATGAAACATGTTAAAATGTAACATTTTATCATGTTAAAATGCAACATGTTAAAATGTAACATATTAAAATGTAACATTTTAAAATGAAACATGTTAAAATGTAACATTTTATCATGTTAAAATGAAACATGTAAAATGTAACATTTTATTATGTTAAAATGCAACATGTTAAAATGTAACATTTTATCATGTTAAAATGCAACATGTTAAAATGTAACATTTTATCATGTTAAAATACAACATGTTTAAATGTAACATATTAAAATGTAGCATGTTAAAATGTAACATTTTATGATGTTAAAATGAAAAATGTTAAAATGTAACATTTTATCATGTTTAAATGAAACATGTAAAAATGTAACATTTTTAAATGTAACATTTTATCATGTTAAAATAAAACATGTTAAAATGTAACATTTTATCATGTTAAAATGCAACATGTTAAAATGTAACATTTTATCATGTTAAAATGAAACATGTTAAAATGAAACAACATGTTAAAATGTAACATTTTATCATGTTAAAATGCAACATGTTAAAATGTAACATTTTATCATGTTAAAATGAAACATGTTAAAATGTAACATTTTATCATGTTAAAATGCAACATGTTAAAATGTAACATTTTATCATGTTAAAATGCAACATGTTAAAATGTAACATGTTAAAATAAAACATGTTCAAATGTAACATTTTATCATGTTAAAATGAAACGTTAAAATGTAACATTTTATCATGTTAAAATGAAACATGTTAAAATGTAACATTTTATCATGTTAAAATGCAACATGTTAAAATGTAACATTTTATCATGTTAAAATGCAACATGTTAAAATGTAACATATTAAATTGTAACATGTTAAAATGTAACATTTTATCATGTTAAAATGAAACATGTTAAAATGTAACATTTTATCATGTTAAAATGAAACGTTAAAATGTAACATTTTATCATGTTAAAATGAAACATGTTAAAATGTAACATTTTATCATGTTAAAATGCAACATGTTAAAATGTAACATTTTATCATGTTAAAATGCAACATGTTAAAATGTAACATATTAAATTGTAACATGTTAAAATGTAACATTTTATCATGTTAAAATGTAACATTTTATGATGTTAAAATGAAACATGTTAAAATGTAACATTTTATCATGTTAAAATGAAACATGTTAAAATGTAACATTTTATCATGTTAAAATGAAACATGTTAAAATGTAACATTTTATCATGTTAAAATGCAACATGTTAAAATGTAACATATTAAAATGTAACATTTTAAAATGAAACATGTTAAAATGTAACATTTTATCATGTTAAAATGAAACATGTAAAATGTAACATTTTATTATGTTAAAATGCAACATGTTAAAATGTAACATTTTATCATGTTAAAATGCAACATGTTAAAATGTAACATTTTATCATGTTAAAATACAACATGTTTAAATGTAACATATTAAAATGTAGCATGTTAAAATGTAACATTTTATGATGTTAAAATGAAAAATGTTAAAATGTAACATTTTATCATGTTTAAATGAAACATGTAAAAATGTAACATTTTTAAATGTAACATTTTATCATGTTAAAATGAAACATGTTAAAATGTAACATTTTATCATGTTAAAATGCAACATGTTAAAATGTAACATTTTATCATGTTAAAATGCAACATGTTAAAATGTAACATTTTATCATGTTAAAATGCAACATGTTAAAATGAAACATTTTATCATGTTAAAATGCAACATGTTAAAATGTAACATATTAAAATGTAACATGTTAAAATGTAACATTTTTAAATGAAACGTAAAAATGTAACATTTTATCATGTTAAAATGAAACAAGTTAAAATGTAACATTTTATCATGTTAAAATGAAACATGTTAAAATGTAACATTTTATCATGTTAAAATGTAAGATTTTATCATGTTAAAATGAAACATGTTAAAATGTAACATTTTATCATGTAAAATGAAACATGTTAAAATGTAACATTTTATCATGTTAAAATGAAACATGTTAAAATGTAACATTTTATCATGTTAAAATGAAACATGTTAAAATGTAACATTTTATCATGTTAAAATGAAACATATTAAAATGTAACATTTTATCATGTTAAAATGAAACATGTTAAAATGTAACATTTTATCATGTTAAAATGCAACATGTTAAAATGTAACATTTTATCATGTTAAAATGCAACATGTTAAAATGTAACATATTAAATGTAACATGTTAAAATGTAACATTTTTTAATGTAACATTTTTAAATGAAACATGTAAAAATGTAACATTTTATCATGTTAAAATGAAACAAGTTAAAATGTAACATTTTATCATGTTAAAATGAAACATGTTAAAATGTAAGATTTTATCATGTTAAAATGAATCATGTTAAAATGTAAGATTTTATAATGTTAAAATGAAACATGTTAAAATGTAACATTTTATCATGTTAAAATGAAACATGTTAAAATATAACATTTTATCATGTTAAAATGAAACATGTTAAAATGTAACATTTTATCATGTTAAAATGAAACATGTTAAAATGTAACATTTTATCATGTTAAAATGAAACATATTAAAATGTAACATTTTATCATGTTAAAATGAAACATGTTAAAATGTACCATTTTATCATGTTAAAATGCAACATGTTAAAATGTAACATTTTATCATGTTAAAATAAAACATGTTAAAATGTAACATTTTATCATGTTAAAATGCAACATGTTAAAATGTAACATTTTATCATGTTAAAATGCAACATGTTAAATTGTAACATGTTAAAATGAAACATGTTAAAATGTAACATTTTATCATGTTAAAATGAAACGTTAAAATGTAACATTTTATCATGTTAAAATGAAACATGTTAAAATGTAACATTTTATCATGTTAAAATGAAACATGTTAAAATGTAACATTTTATCATGTTAAAATGCAACATGTTAAAATGTAACATTTTATCATGTTAAAATGAAACATGTTAAAATGTAACATTTTATCATGTTAAAATGAAACATGTTAAAATGTAACATTTTATCATGTTAAAATGCAACATGTTAAAATGTAACATGTTAAAATGTAACATATTAAATGTAACATGTTAAAATGTAACATTTTTTAATGTAACATTTTTAAATGAAACATGTAAAAATGTAACATTTTATCATGTTAAAATGAAACAAGTTAAAATGTAACATTTTATCATGTTAAAATGAAACATGTTAAAATGTAAGATTTTATCATGTTAAAATGAATCATGTTAAAATGTAAGATTTTATAATGTTAAAATGAAACATGTTAAAATGTAACATTTTATCATGTTAAAATGAAACATGTTAAAATATAACATTTTATCATGTTAAAATGAAACATGTTAAAATGTAACATTTTATCATGTTAAAATGAAACATGTTAAAATGTAACATTTTATCATGTTAAAATGAAACATATTAAAATGTAACATTTTATCATGTTAAAATGAAACATGTTAAAATGTACCATTTTATCATGTTAAAATGCAACATGTTAAAATGTAACATTTTATCATGTTAAAATAAAACATGTTAAAATGTAACATTTTATCATGTTAAAATGCAACATGTTAAAATGTAACATTTTATCATGTTAAAATGCAACATGTTAAATTGTAACATGTTAAAATGAAACATGTTAAAATGTAACATTTTATCATGTTAAAATGAAACGTTAAAATGTAACATTTTATCATGTTAAAATGAAACATGTTAAAATGTAACATTTTATCATGTTAAAATGAAACATGTTAAAATGTAACATTTTATCATGTTAAAATGCAACATGTTAAAATGTAACATTTTATCATGTTAAAATGAAACATGTTAAAATGTAACATTTTATCATGTTAAAATGAAACATGTTAAAATGTAACATTTTATCATGTTAAAATGCAACATGTTAAAATGTAACATTTTATCATGTTAAAATGAAACATGTTAAAATGTAACCTTTTATCATGTTAAAATGCAACATGTTAAAATGTAACATTTTATCATGTTAAAATGCAACATGTTAAAATGTAACACGTTAAAATGAAACATGTTAAAATGTAACATTTTATCATGTTAAAATGAAACGTTAAAATGTAACATTTTATCATGTTAAAATGAAACATGTTAAAATGTAACATTTTATCATGTTAAAATGAAACATGTTAAAATGTAACATTTTATCATGTTAAAATGCAACATGTTAAAATGTAACATTTTATCATGTTAAAATGCAACATGTTAAAATGTAACATATTAAAATGTAACATGTTAAAATGTAACATTTTTTAATGTAACATTTTTAAATGAAACATGTTAAAATGTAACATTTTATCATGTTAAAATAAAACATGTTAAAATGTAACATTTTATCATGTTAAAATGCAACATGTTAAATTGTAACATGTTAAAATGAAACATGTTAAAATGTAACATTTTATCATGTTAAAATGAAACGTTAAAATGTAACATTTTATCATGTTAAAATGAAACATGTTAAAATGTAACATTTTATCATGTTAAAATGAAACATGTTAAAATGTTAAAATGAAACATGTTAAAATGTAACATTTTATCATGTTAAAATGCAACATGTTAAAATGTAACATTTTATCATGTTAAAATGAAACATGTTAAAATGTAACATTTTATCATGTTAAAATGAAACATGTTAAAATGTAACATTTTATCTTGTTAAAATGCAACATGTTAAAATGTAACATTTTATCATGTTAAAATGAAACATGTTAAAATGTAACCTTTTATCATGTTAAAATGCAACATGTTAAAATGTAACATTTTATCATGTTAAAATGCAACATGTTAAAATGTAACACGTTAAAATGAAACATGTTAAAATGTAACATTTTATCATGTTAAAATGAAACATGTTAAAATGTAACATTTTATCATGTTAAAATGAAACATGTTAAAATGTAACATTTTATCATGTTAAAATGAAACATGTTAAAATGTAACATTTTATCATGTTAAAATGCAACATGTTAAAATGTAACATTTTATCATGTTAAAATGCAACATGTTAAAATGTAACATATTAAAATGTAACATGTTAAAATGTAACATTTTTTAATGTAACATTTTTAAATGAAACATGTTAAAATGTAACATTTTATCATGTTAAAATAAAACATGTTAAAATGTAACATTTTATCATGTTAAAATGAAACATGTTAAAATGTAACATTTTATCATGTTAAAATGAAACATGTTAAAATGAAACATGTTAAAATGTAACATTTTATCATGTTAAAATGCAACATGTTAAAATGTAACATTTTATCATGTTAAAATGAAAAATGTTAAAATGTAACATTTTATCATGTTAAAATGCAACATGTTAAAATGTAACATTTTATCATGTTAAAATGCAACATGTTAAAATTTAACATGTTAAAATGAAACATGTTAAAATGTAACATTTTATCATGTTAAAATGAAACGTTAAAATGTAACATTTTATGATGTTAAAATGAAACATGTTAAAATGTAACATTTTATCATGTTAAAATGCAACATGTTAAAATGTAACATTTTGTCATGTTAAAATGCAACATGTTAAAATGTAACATATTAAATTGTAACATGTTAAAATGTAACATTTTATCATGTTAAAATGAAAATTGTTAAAATGTAAGATTTTATCAGGTTAAAATTAAACATGTTAAAATGTAACATTTTATCATGTTAAAATGTAACATTTAATGATGTTAAAATGAAACATGTTAAAATGTAACATTTTATCATGTTAAAATGAAACATGTTAAAATGTAACATTTTATCATGTTAAAATGCAACATGTTAAAATGTAACATATTAAAATGTAACATTTTAAAATGAAACATGTTAAAATGTAACATTTTATCATGTTAAAATGAAACATGTAAAATGTAACATTTTATTATGTTAAAATGCAACATGTTAAAATGTAACATTTTATCATGTTAAAATGCAACATGTTAAAATGTAACATTTTATCATGTTAAAATACAACATGTTTAAATGTAACATATTAAAATGTAGCATGTTAAAATGTAACATTTTATGATGTTAAAATGAAAAATGTTAAAATGTAACATTTTATCATGTTTAAATGAAACATGTAAAAATGTAACATTTTTAAATGTAACATTTTATCATGTTAAAATGAAACATGTTAAAATGTAACATTTTATCATGTTAAAATGCAACACGTTAAAATGTAACATTTTATCATGTTAAAATGCAACATGTTAAAATGTAACATTTTATCATGTTAAAATGCAACATGTTAAAATAAAACATTTTATCATGTTAAAATGCAACATGTTAAAATGTAACATATTAAAATGTAACATGTTAAAATGTAACATTTTTAAATGAAACGTAAAAATGTAACATTTTATCATGTTAAAATGAAACAAGTTAAAATGTAACATTTTATCAGGTTAAAATGAAACATGTAAAAATGTAACGTTTTATCATGTTAAAATGAATCATGTTAAAATGTAAGATTTTATCATGTTAAAATGAAACATGTTAAAATGTAACATTTTATCATGTTAAAATGAAACATGTTAAAATGTAACATTTTATCATGTTAAAATGAAACATGTTAAAATGTAACATTTTATCATGTTAAAATGAAACATGTTAAAATGTAACATTTTATCATGTTAAAATGAAACATGTTAAAATGTAACATTTTATCATGTTAAAATGAAACATATTAAAATGTAACATTTTATCATGTTAAAATGAAACATGTTAAAATGTAACATTTTATCATGTTAAAATGCAACATGTTAAAATGTAACATTTTATCATGTTAAAATGCAACATGTTAAAATGTAACATATTAAAATGTAACATGTTAAAATGTAACATTTTTTAATGTATTATTTTTAAATGAAACATGTAAAAATGTAACATTTTATCATGATAAAATGAAACAAGTTAAAATGTAACATTTTATCATGTTAAAATGAAACATGTTAAAATGTAAGATTTTATCATGTTAAAATTAATCATGTTAAAATGTAAGATTTTATAATGTTAAAATGAAACATGTTAAAATGTAACATTTTATCATGTTAAAATGAAACATGTTAAAATGTAACATTTTATCATGTTAAAATGAAACATGTTAAAATGTAACATTTTATCATGTTAAAATGAAACATGTTAAAATGTAACATTTTATCATGTTAAAATGAAACATATTAAAATGTAACATTTTATCATGTTAAAATTAAACATGTTAAAATGTAACATTTTATTATGTTAAAATGCAACATGTTAAAATGTAACATTTTATCATGTTAAAATGAAACATGTTTAAATGTAACATTTTATCATGTTAAAATGTAACATTTTATCATGTTAAAATGCAACATGTTAAATTGTAACATGTTAAAATGAAACATGTTAAAATGTAACATTTTATCATGTTAAAATGAAACATGTTAAAATGTAACATTTTATCATGTTAAAATGAAACATGTTAAAATGTAACATTTTATCATGTTAAAATGCAACATGTTAAAATGTAACATTTTATCATGTTAAAATGAAACATGTTAAAATGTAACATTTTATCATGTTAAAATGCAACATGTTAAAATGTAACATTTTATCATGTTAAAATGAAACATGTTAAAATGTAACATTTTATCATGTTAAAATGCAACATGTTAAAATGTAACATTTTATCATGTTAAAATGCAACATGTTAAATTGTAACATGTTAAAATGAAACATGTTAAAATGTAACATTTTATCATGTTAAAATAAAACATGTTAAAATGTAACATTTTATCATGTTAAAATGAAACATGTTAAAATGTAACATTTTATCATGTTAAAATGAAACATGTTAAAATGAAACATGTTAAAATGTAACATTTTATCATGTTAAAATGCAACATGTTAAAATGTAACATTTTATCATGTTAAAATTAAACATGTTAAAATGTAACATTTTATCATGTTAAAATGCAACATGTTAAAATGTAACATTTTATCATGTTAAAATGCAACATGTTAAAATGTAACATGTTAAAATGAAACATGTTAAAATGTAACATTTTATCATGTTAAAATGAAACGTTAAAATGTAACATTTTATCATGTTAAAATGAAACATGTTAAAATGTAACATTTTATCATGTTAAAATGCAACATGTTAAAATGTAACATTTTATCATGTTAAAATGTAACATTTTATGATGTTAAAATGAAACATGTTAAAATGTAACATTTTATCATGTTAAAATGAAACATGTTAAAATGTAACATTTTATCATGTTAAAATGCAACATGTTAAAATGTAACATATTAAAATGTAACATTTTAAAATGAAACATGTTAAAATGTAACATTTTATCATGTTAAAATGAAACATGTAAAATGTAACATTTTATTATGTTAAAATGCAACATGTTAAAATGTAACATTTTATCATGTTAAAATGCAACATGTTAAAATGTAACATTTTATCATGTTAAAATACAACATGTTTAAATGTAACATATTAAAATGTAGCATGTTAAAATGTAACATTTTATGATGTTAAAATGAAAAATGTTAAAATGTAACATTTTATCATGTTTAAATGAAACATGTAAAAATGTAACATTTTTAAATGTAACATTTTATCATGTTAAAATGAAACATGTTAAAATGTAACATTTTATCATGTTAAAATGCAACATGTTAAAATGTAACATTTTATCATGTTAAAATGCAACATGTTAAAATGTAACATTTTATCATGTTAAAATGCAACATGTTAAAATGAAACATTTTATCATGTTAAAATGCAACATGTTAAAATGTAACATATTAAAATGTAACATGTTAAAATGTAACATTTTTAAATTAAACGTAAAAATGTAACATTTTATCATGTTAAAATGAAACAAGTTAAAATGTAACATTTTATCAGGTTAAAATGAAACATGTAAAAATGTAACATTTTATCATGTTAAAATGAATCATGTTAAAATGTAAGATTTTATCATGTTAAAATGAAACATGTTAAAATGTAACATTTTATCATGTTAAAATGAAACATGTTAAAATGTAACATTTTATCATGTTAAAATGAAACATGTTAAAATGTAACATTTTATCATGTTAAAATGAAACATGTTAAAATGTAACATTTTATCATGTTAAAATGAAACATATTAAAATGTAACATTTTATCATGTTAAAATGAAACATGTTAAAATGTAACATTTTATCATGTTAAAATGCAACATGTTAAAATGTAACATTTAATCATGTTAAAATGCAACATGTTAAAATGTAACATATTAAAATGTAACATGTTAAAATGTAACATTTTTTAATGTATTATTTTTAAATGAAACATGTAAAAATGTAACATTTTATCATGTTAAAATGAAACAAGTTAAAATGTAACATTTTATCATGTTAAAATGAAACATGTTAAAATGTAAGATTTTATCATGTTAAAATGAATCATGTTAAAATGTAAGATTTTATAATGTTAAAATGAAACATGTTAAAATGTAACATTTTATCATGTTAAAATGAAACATGTTAAAATGTAACATTTTATCATGTTAAAATGAAACATGTTAAAATGTAACATTTTATCATGTTAAAATGAAACATGTTAAAATGTAACATTTTATCATGTTAAAATGAAACATATTAAAATGTAACATTTTATCATGTTAAAATTAAACATGTTAAAATGTAACATTTTATCATGTTAAAATGCAACATGTTAAAATGTAACATTTTATCATGTTAAAATGAAACATGTTAAAATGCAACATGTTAAAATGTAACATTTTATCATGTTAAAATGCAACATGTTAAATTGTAACATGTTAAAATGAAACATATTAAAATGTAACATTTTATCATGTTAAAATGAAACATGTTAAAATGTAACATTTTATCATGTTAAAATGAAACATGTTAAAATGTAACATTTTATCATGTTAAAATGCAACATGTTAAAATGTTACATTTTATCATGTTAAAATGAAACATGTTAAAATGTAACATTTTATCATGTTAAAATGCAACATGTTAAAATGTAACATTTTATCATGTTAAAATGAAACATGTTAAAATGTAACATTTTATCATGTTAAAATGCAACATGTTAAAATGTAACATTTTATCATGTTAAAATGCAACATGTTAAATTGTAACATGTTAAAATGAAACATGTTAAAATGTAACATTTTATCATGTTAAAATGAAACGTTAAAATGTAACATTTTATCATGTTAAAATGAAACATGTTAAAATGTAACATTTTATCATGTTAAAATGAAACATGTTAAAATGTAACATTTTATCATGTTAAAATGCAACATGTTAAAATGTTACATTTTATCATGTTAAAATGCAACATGTTAAAATGTAACATATTAAAATGTAACATGTTAAAATGCAACATGTTAAAATGTAACATTTTATCATGTTAAAATGCAACATGTTAAAATGTAACATATTAAAATGTAACATATTTAAATGTAAACTTTTTAAAATGTAACATTTTATCATGTTAAATCGCAATATGTTAAAATGTAACATTTTATCATGTTAAAATGCAACATGTTAAAATGTAACATTTTACAATGTTAAAATGCAACATGTTAAAATATAACATATTAAAATGTAACATGTTAAAATGTAACATTTTAAAATGTAACATTTTTAAATGAAACATGTTAAAATGTAACATTTTATCATGTTAAAATGCAACATGTTAAAATGTAACATTTTATCATGTTAAAATGAAACATGTTAAAATGTAACATTTTATCATGTTAAAATGCAACATGTTAAAATGTAACATTTTATCATGCAACATGTTAAAATGTAACATTTTATCATGTTAAAATGCAACATGTTAAAATGTAACATTTTATCATGTTAAAATGCAACATGTTAAAATGTAACATTTTATCATGTTAAAATGCAACATGTTAAAATGTAACATATTAAAATGTAACATGTTAAAATGTAACATTTTATGATGTTAAAATGAAAAATGTTAAAATGTAACATTTTATCATGTTTAAATGAAACATGTAAAAATGTAACATTTTTAAATGTAACATTTTATCATGTTAAAATTAAACATGTTAAAATGTAACATTTTATCATGTTAAAATGCAACATGTTAAAATGTAACATTTTATCATGTTAAAATGCAACATGTTAAAATGTAACATATTAAAATGTAACAAGTTAAAATGTAACATTTTAAAATGTAACATTTTAAAATGTAACATTTTAAAATGAAACATGTTAAAATGTAACATTTTATCATGTTAAAATGAAACATGTTAAAATGTAACATTTTATCATGTTAAAATGCAACATGTTAAAATGTAACATTTTATCATGTTAAAATGCAACATGTAAAATGTAACATTTTATCATGTTAAAATGCAATATGTTAAAATGTAACATTTTATCATGTTAAAATGAAACGTTAAAATGTAACATTTTATCATGTTAAAATGAAACATGTTAAAATGTAACATTTTATCATGTTAAAATGAAACATGTTAAAATGTAACATTTTATCATGTTAAAATGAAACATGTTAAAATGTAAGATTTTATCATGTTAAAATGAAACATGTTAAAATGTAACATTTTATCATGTTAAAATGCAACATGTTAAAATGTAACATTTTATCATGTTAAAATGCAACATGTTAAAATGTAACATTTTATCATGTTAAAATGCAACATGTTAAAATGTAACATATTAAAATGTAACATGTTAAAATGCAACATGTTAAAATGTAACATTTTATCATGTTAAAATGCAACATGTTAAAATGTAACATATTAAAATGTATAATGTTCAAATGTAACATTTTAAAATGTAACATTTTATCATGTTAAATCGCAATATGTTAAAATGTAACATTTTATCATGTTAAAATGCAACATGTTAAAATGTAACATTTTATCATGTTAAAATGCAACATGTTAAAATGTAACATATTAAAATGTAACATGTTAAAATGTAACATTTTATGATGTTAAAATGAAAAATGTTAAAATGTAACATATTAAAATGTAACATGTTCAAATGTAACATTTTAAAATGTAACATTTTATCATGTTAAATCGCAATATGTTAAAATGTAACATTTTATCATGTTAAAATGCAACATGTTAAAATGTAACATTTTATCATGTTAAAATGCAACATGTTAAAATGTAACATATAAAATGTAACATGTTAAAGTGTAACATTTTAAAATGTAACATTTTAAATGAAACATGTTAAAATGTAACATTTTATCATGTTAAAATGAAACATGTTTTAATGTAACATTTTATCATGTTAAAATGCAACATGTTAAAATGTAACATTTTATCATGTTAAAATGCAACATGTTAAAATGTAACATTTTATCATGTTAAAATGCAACATGTTAAAAATGTAACATTTTATCATGTTAAAATGCAACATGTTAAAATGTAACATTTTATCATGTTAAAATGCAACATGTTAAAATGTAACATATTAAAATGTAACATGTTAAAATGTAACATTTTATGATGTTAAAATGAAAAATGTTAAAATGTAACATTTTATCATGTTTAAATGAAACATGTAAAAATGTAACATTTTTAAATGTAACATTTTATCATGTTAAAATTAAACATGTTAAAATGTAACATTTTATCATGTTAAAATGCAAAATGTAAAAATGTAACTTTTTATCATGTTAAAATGCAACATGTTAAAATGTAACATATTAAAATGTAACATGTTAATATGTAACATTTTAAAATGTAACATTTTAAAATGAAACATGTTAAAATGTAACATTTTATCATGTTAAAATAAAACATGTTAAAATGTAACATTTTATCATGTTAAAATGAAACACGTTATAATGTAACATTTTATCATGTTAAAATGCAACATGTTAAAATGTAACATTTTATCATGTTAAAATGAAACATGTTATAATGTAACATTTTATCATGTTAAAATGCAACATGTTAAAATGTAACATTTTATCATGTTAAAATGCAACATGTTAAAATGTAACATTTTATCATGTTAAAATGCAACATGTTAAAATGTAACATTTTATCATGTTAAAATGCAACATGTTAAAATGTAACATTTTATCATGTTAAAATGCAACATGTTAAAATGTAACATTTTATCATGTTAAAATGCAACATGTTAAAATGTAACATATTAAAATGTAACATGTTAAAATGTAACATTTTATGATGTTAAAATGAAAAATGTTAAAATGTAACATTTTATCATGTTTAAATGAAACATGTAAAAATGTAACATTTTTAAATGTAACATTTTATCATGTTAAAATTAAACATGTTAAAATGTAACATTTTATCATGTTAAAATGCAACATGTTAAAATGTAACATTTTATCATGTTAAATTGCAACATGTTAAAATGTAACATATTAAAATGTAACATGTTAAAATGTAACATTTTATCATGTTAAAATGCAACATGTTATAATGTAACATTTTATCATGTTAAAATGAAACGTGTTAAAATGTAACATTTTATCATGTTAAATTGCAACATGTTAAAATGTAACATATTAAAATGTAACATGTTAAAATGTAACATTTTATCATGTTAAAATGCAACATGTTATAATGTAACATTTTATCATGTTAAAATGAAACATGTTAAAATGTAACATTTTATGATGTTAAAATGAAAAATGTTAAAATGTAACATTTTATCATGTTTAAATGAAACATGTAAAAATGTAACATTTTTAAATGTAACATTTTATCATGTTAAAATTAAACATGTTAAAATGTAACATTTTATCATGTTAAAATGCAACATGTTAAAATGTAACATTTTATCATGTTAAATTGCAACATGTTAAAATGTAACATATTAAAATGTAACATGTTAAAATGTAACATTTTATCATGTTAAAATGCAACATGTTATAATGTAACATTTTATCATGTTAAAATGCAACATGTTAAAATGTAACATTTTATCATGTTAAAATGCAATATGTTAAAATGTAACATTTTATCATGTTAAAATGCATTTTATTAAAATGTAACATTTAATCATGTTAAAATGCAACATGTTAAAATGTAACATATTAAAATGTAACATGTTAAAATTTAACATTTTAAAATGTAACATTTTAAAATGAAACATGTTAAAATGTAACATTTTATCATGTTAAAATGCAACATGTTATAATGTAACATTTTATCATGTTAAAATGCAAGATGTTAAAATGTAAAATTTTATCATGTTAAAATGCAACATGTTAAAATGTAACATTTTATCATGTTAAAATGAAACACGTTATAATGTAACATTTTATCATGTTAAAATGCAACATGTTAAAATGTAACATTTTATCATGTTAAAATGAAACATGTTATAATGTAACATTTTATCATGTTAAAATGCAACATGTTAAAATGTAACATTTTATCATGTTAAAATGCAACATGTTAAAATGTAACATTTTATCATGTTAAAATGCAACATGTTAAAATGTAACATTTTATCATGTTAAAATAAAACATGTTAAAATGTAACATTTTATCATGTTAAAATGAAACACGTTATAATGTAACATTTTATCATGTTAAAATGCAACATGTTAAAATGTAACATTTTATCATGTTAAAATGAAACATGTTATAATGTAACATTTTATCATGTTAAAATGCAACATGTTAAAATGTAACATTTTATCATGTTAAAATGCAACATGTTAAAATGTAACATTTTATCATGTTAAAATGCAACATGTTAAAATGTAACATTTTATCATGTTAAAATGCAACATGTTAAAATGTAACATTATATCATGTTAAAATGCAACATGTTAAAATGTAACATATTAAAATGTAACATGTTAAAATGTAACATTTTATGATGTTAAAATGAAAAATGTTAAAATGTAACATTTTATCATGTTTAAATGAAACATGTAAAAATGTAACATTTTTAAATGTAACATTTATCATGTTAAAATTAAACATGTTAAAATGTAACATTTTATCATGTTAAAATGCAACATGTTAAAATGTAACATTTTATCATGTTAAATTGCAACATGTTAAAATGTAACATATTAAAATGTAACATGTTAAAATGTAACATTTTATCATGTTAAAATGCAACATGTTATAATGTAACATTTTATCATGTTAAAATGAAACGTGTTAAAATGTAACATTTTATCATGTTAAAATGAAACACGTTATAATGTAACATTTTATCATGTTAAAATGCAACATGTTAAAATGTAACATTTTATCATGTTAAAATGCAATATGTTAAAATGTAACATTTTATCATGTTAAAATGCATTTTATTAAAATGTAACATTTAATCATGTTAAAATGCAACATGTTAAAATGTAACATATTAAAATGTAACATGTTAAAATTTAACATTTTAAAATGTAACATTTTAAAATGAAACATGTTAAAATGTAACATTTTAAAATGAAACATGTTAAAATGTAACATTTTATCATGTTAAAATGCAACATGTTATAATGTAACATTTTATCATGTTAAAATGCAAGATGTTAAAATGTAAAATTTTATCATGTTAAAATGCAACATGTTAAAATGTAACATTTTATCATGTTAAAATGCAACATGTTAAAATGTAACATATAAAAATGTAACATGTTAAAATGTAACATTTTATCATGTTAAAATGAAACATGTTATAATGTAACATTTTATCATGTTAAAATGCAACATGTTAAAATGTAACATTTTATCATGTTAAAATGCAACATGTTAAAATGTAACATTTTATCATGTTAAAATGCAACATGTTAAAATGTAACATTTTATCATGTTAAAATGCAACATGTTAAAATGTAACATTTTATCATGTTAAAATGCAACATGTTAAAATGTAACATTTTATCATGTTAAAATGCAACATGTTAAAATGTAACATTTTATCATGTTAAAATGCAACATGTTAAAATGTAACATATTAAAATGTAACATGTTAAAATGTAACATTTTATGATGTTAAAATGAAAAATGTTAAAATGTAACATTTTATCATGTTAAAATGAAACATGTAAAAATGTAAAATTTTTTAATGTAACATTTTATCATGTTAAAATGAAACATGTTAAAATGTAACATTTTATCATGTTAAAATGCAACATGTTAAAATGTAACATATTAAAATGTAACATGTTAAAATGTAACATTTTAAAATGTAACATTTTAAAATGAAACATGTTAAAATGTAACATTTTATCATGTTAAAATGAAACATGTTAAAATGTAACATTTTATGATGTTAAAATGAAACATGTTAAAATGTAACATTTTATCATGTTACAATGAAACATGTTAAAATGTCACATTTTATCATGTTAAAATGCAACATGTTAAAATGTAACATATTAAAATGTAACATTTTAAAATGAAACATGTTAAAATGTAACATTTTATCATGTTAAAATGAAACATGTAAAATGTAACATTTTATCATGTTAAAATGCAACATGTTAAAATGCAACATGTTAAAATGCAACATGTTAAAATGCAACATGTTAAAATGTAACATTTTATCATTTTAAAATGCAACATGTTAAAATGTAACATTTTATCATGTTAAAATGCAACATGTTTAAATGTAACATATTAAAATGTAACATGTTTAAATGTAACATTTTATGATGTTAAAATGAAAAATGTTAAAATGTAACATTTTATCATGTTTAAATGAAACATGTAAAAATTTAACATTTTTAAATGTAACATTTTATCATGTTAAAATGTAACATTTTATCATGTTAAAATGCAACATGTTAAAATGTAACATTTTATCATGTTAAAATGCAACATTTTATCATGTTAAAATGTAACATTTTATCATGTTAAAATGCAACATGTTAAAATGTAACATATTAAAATGTAACATGTTAAAATGTAACATTTTTTCATGTAACATTTTTAAATGAAACATGTTAAAATGTAACATTTTATCATGTTAAAATGAAACAAGTTAAAATGTAACATTTTATCATGTTAAAATGCAACATGTTTAAATGTAACATTTTATCATGTTAAAATGCAACATGTTAAAATGTAACATTTTATCATGTTAAAATGAAACATGTTAAAATGTAACATTTTATCATGTTAAAATGCAACATGTTAAAATGTAACATTTTATCATGTTAAAATGCAACATGTTAAAATGTAACATGTTAAAATGAAACATGTTAAAATGTAACATTTTATCATGTTAAAATGAAACATATTAAAATGTAACATTTTATCATGTTAAAATGAAACATGTTAAAATGTAACATTTTATCATGTTAAAATAAAACATGTTAAAATGTAACATTTTATCATGTTAAAATGAAACATGTTAAAATGTAACATTTTATCATGTTAAAATGAAACATGTTAAAATGTAACATTTTATCATGTTAAAATGCAACATGTTAAAATGTAACATTTTATCATGTTAAAATGCAACATGTTAAAATGTAACATTTTATCATGTTAAAATGCAACATGTTAAAATGTAACATTTTATCATGTTAAAATGCAACATGTTAAAATGTAACATATTAAAATGTAACATGTTAAAATGTAACATTTTATGATGTTAAAATGAAAAATGTTAAAATGTAACATTTTATCATGTTAAAATGAAACATGTAAAAATGTAACATTTTTTAATGTAACATTTTATCATGTTAAAATGTAACATGTTAAAATGTAACATTTTATCATGTTAAAATGCAACATGTTAAAATGTAACATATTAAAATGTAACATGTTAAAATGTAACATTTTAAAATGTAACATTTTAAAATAAAACATGTTAAAATGTAACATTTTAAAATGAAACATGTTAAAATGTAACATTTTATCATGTTAAAATGCAACATGTTATAATGTAACATTTTATCATGTTAAAATGCAAGATGTTAAAATGTAAAATTTTATCATGTTAAAATGCAACATGTTAAAATGTAACATTTTATCATGTTAAAATGAAACACGTTATAATGTAACATTTTATCATGTTAAAATGCAACATGTTAAAATGTAACATTTTATCATGTTAAAATGAAACATGTTATAATGTAACATTTTATCATGTTAAAATGCAACATGTTAAAATGTAACATTTTATCATGTTAAAATGCAATATGTTAAAATGTAACATTTTATCATGTTAAAATGCATTTTATTAAAATGTAACATTTAATCATGTTAAAATGCAACATGTTAAAATGTAACATATTAAAATGTAACATGTTAAAATTTAACATTTTAAAATGTAACATTTTAAAATGAAACATGTTAAAATGTAACATTTTATCATGTTAAAATGCAACATGTTATAATGTAACATTTTATCATGTTAAAATGCAAGATGTTAAAATGTAAAATTTTATCATGTTAAAATGCAACATGTTAAAATGTAACATTTTATCATGTTAAAATGAAACACGTTATAATGTAACATTTTATCATGTTAAAATGCAACATGTTAAAATGTAACATTTTATCATGTTAAAATGAAACATGTTATAATGTAACATTTTATCATGTTAAAATGCAACATGTTAAAATGTAACATTTTATCATGTTAAAATGCAACATGTTAAAATGTAACATTTTATCATGTTAAAATAAAACATGTTAAAATGTAACATTTTATCATGTTAAAATGAAACACGTTATAATGTAACATTTTATCATGTTAAAATGCAACATGTTAAAATGTAACATTTTATCATGTTAAAATGAAACATGTTATAATGTAACATTTTATCATGTTAAAATGCAACATGTTAAAATGTAACATTTTATCATGTTAAAATGCAACATGTTAAAATGTAACATTTTATCATGTTAAAATGCAACATGTTAAAATGTAACATTTTATCATGTTAAAATGCAACATGTTAAAATGTAACATTATATCATGTTAAAATGCAACATGTTAAAATGTAACATATTAAAATGTAACATGTTAAAATGTAACATTTTATGATGTTAAAATGAAAAATGTTAAAATGTAACATTTTATCATGTTTAAATGAAACATGTAAAAATGTAACATTTTTAAATGTAACATTTTATCATGTTAAAATTAAACATGTTAAAATGTAACATTTTATCATGTTAAAATGCAACATGTTAAAATGTAACATTTTATCATGTTAAATTGCAACATGTTAAAATGTAACATATTAAAATGTAACATGTTAAAATGTAACATTTTATCATGTTAAAATGCAACATGTTATAATGTAACATTTTATCATGTTAAAATGAAACGTGTTAAAATGTAACATTTTATCATGTTAAAATGAAACACGTTATAATGTAACATTTTATCATGTTAAAATGCAACATGTTAAAATGTAACATTTTATCATGTTAAAATGCAATATGTTAAAATGTAACATTTTATCATGTTAAAATGCATTTTATTAAAATGTAACATTTAATCATGTTAAAATGCAACATGTTAAAATGTAACATATTAAAATGTAACATGTTAAAATTTAACATTTTAAAATGTAACATTTTAAAATGAAACATGTTAAAATGTAACATTTTAAAATGAAACATGTTAAAATGTAACATTTTATCATGTTAAAATGCAACATGTTATAATGTAACATTTTATCATGTTAAAATGCAAGATGTTAAAATGTAAAATTTTATCATGTTAAAATGCAACATGTTAAAATGTAACATTTTATCATGTTAAAATGCAACATGTTAAAATGTAACATATAAAAATGTAACATGTTAAAATGTAACATTTTATCATGTTAAAATGAAACATGTTATAATGTAACATTTTATCATGTTAAAATGCAACATGTTAAAATGTAACATTTTATCATGTTAAAATGCAACATGTTAAAATGTAACATTTTATCATGTTAAAATGCAACATGTTAAAATGTAACATTTTATCATGTTAAAATGCAACATGTTAAAATGTAACATTTTATCATGTTAAAATGCAACATGTTAAAATGTAACATTTTATCATGTTAAAATGCAACATGTTAAAATGTAACATTTTATCATGTTAAAATGCAACATGTTAAAATGTAACATATTAAAATGTAACATGTTAAAATGTAACATTTTATGATGTTAAAATGAAAAATGTTAAAATGTAACATTTTATCATGTTAAAATGAAACATGTAAAAATGTAAAATTTTTTAATGTAACATTTTATCATGTTAAAATGAAACATGTTAAAATGTAACATTTTATCATGTTAAAATGCAACATGTTAAAATGTAACATATTAAAATGTAACATGTTAAAATGTAACATTTTAAAATGTAACATTTTAAAATGAAACATGTTAAAATGTAACATTTTATCATGTTAAAATGAAACATGTTAAAATGTAACATTTTATGATGTTAAAATGAAACATGTTAAAATGTAACATTTTATCATGTTACAATGAAACATGTTAAAATGTCACATTTTATCATGTTAAAATGCAACATGTTAAATGTAACATTTTATCATGTTAAAATGCAACATGTTAAAATGCAACATGTTAAAATGCAACATGTTAAAATGCAACATGTTAAAATGTAACATTTTATCATTTTAAAATGCAACATGTTAAAATGTAACATTTTATCATGTTAAAATGCAACATGTTTAAATGTAACATATTAAAATGTAACATGTTTAAATGTAACATTTTATGATGTTAAAATGAAAAATGTTAAAATGTAACATTTTATCATGTTTAAATGAAACATGTAAAAATTTAACATTTTTAAATGTAACATTTTATCATGTTAAAATGTAACATTTTATCATGTTAAAATGCAACATGTTAAAATGTAACATTTTATCATGTTAAAATGCAACATTTTATCATGTTAAAATGTAACATTTTATCATGTTAAAATGCAACATGTTAAAATGTAACATATTAAAATGTAACATGTTAAAATGTAACATTTTTTCATGTAACATTTTTAAATGAAACATGTTAAAATGTAACATTTTATCATGTTAAAATGAAACAAGTTAAAATGTAACATTTTATCATGTTAAAATGCAACATGTTTAAATGTAACATTTTATCATGTTAAAATGCAACATGTTAAAATGTAACATTTTATCATGTTAAAATGAAACATGTTAAAATGTAACATTTTATCATGTTAAAATGCAACATGTTAAAATGTAACATTTTATCATGTTAAAATGCAACATGTTAAAATGTAACATGTTAAAATGAAACATGTTAAAATGTAACATTTTATCATGTTAAAATGAAACATATTAAAATGTAACATTTTATCATGTTAAAATGAAACATGTTAAAATGTAACATTTTATCATGTTAAAATAAAACATGTTAAAATGTAACATTTTATCATGTTAAAATGAAACATGTTAAAATGTAACATTTTATCATGTTAAAATGAAACATGTTAAAATGTAACATTTTATCATGTTAAAATGCAACATGTTAAAATGTAACATTTTATCATGTTAAAATGCAACATGTTAAAATGTAACATTTTATCATGTTAAAATGCAACATGTTAAAATGTAACATTTTATCATGTTAAAATGCAACATGTTAAAATGTAACATATTAAAATGTAACATGTTAAAATGTAACATTTTATGATGTTAAAATGAAAAATGTTAAAATGTAACATTTTATCATGTTAAAATGAAACATGTAAAAATGTAACATTTTTTAATGTGACATTTTATCATGTTAAAATGTAACATGTTAAAATGTAACATTTTATCATGTTAAAATGCAACATGTTAAAATGTAACATATTAAAATGTAACATGTTAAAATGTAACATTTTAAAATGTAACATTTTAAAATAAAACATGTTAAAATGTAACATTTTAAAATGAAACATGTTAAAATGTAACATTTTATCATGTTAAAATGCAACATGTTATAATGTAACATTTTATCATGTTAAAATGCAAGATGTTAAAAAGTAAAATTTTATCATGTTAAAATGCAACATGTTAAAATGTAACATTTTATCATGTTAAAATGAAACACGTTATAATGTAACATTTTATCATGTTAAAATGCAACATGTTAAAATGTAACATTTTATCATGTTAAAATGAAACATGTTATAATGTAACATTTTATCATGTTAAAATGCAACATGTTAAAATGTAACATTTTATCATGTTAAAATGCAACATGTTAAAATGTAACATTTTATCATGTTAAAATAAAACATGTTAAAATGTAACATTTTATCATGTTAAAATGAAACACGTTATAATGTAACATTTTATCATGTTAAAATGCAACATGTTAAAATGTAACATTTTATCATGTTAAAATGAAACATGTTATAATGTAACATTTTATCATGTTAAAATGCAACATGTTAAAATGTAACATTTTATCATGTTAAAATGCAACATGTTAAAATGTAACATTTTATCATGTTAAAATGCAACATGTTAAAATGTAACATTTTATCATGTTAAAATGCAACATGTTAAAATGTAACATTATATCATGTTAAAATGCAACATGTTAAAATGTAACATATTAAAATGTAACATGTTAAAATGTAACATTTTATGATGTTAAAATGAAAAATGTTAAAATGTAACATTTTATCATGTTTAAATGAAACATGTAAAAATGTAACATTTTTAAATGTAACATTTTATCATGTTAAAATTAAACATGTTAAAATGTAACATTTTATCATGTTAAAATGCAACATGTTAAAATGTAACATTTTATCATGTTAAATTGCAACATGTTAAAATGTAACATATTAAAATGTAACATGTTAAAATGTAACATTTTATCATGTTAAAATGCAACATGTTATAATGTAACATTTTATCATGTTAAAATGAAACGTGTTAAAATGTAACATTTTATCATGTTAAAATGAAACACGTTATAATGTAACATTTTATCATGTTAAAATGCAACATGTTAAAATGTAACATTTTATCATGTTAAAATGCAATATGTTAAAATGTAACATTTTATCATGTTAAAATGCATTTTATTAAAATGTAACATTTAATCATGTTAAAATGCAACATGTTAAAATGTAACATATTAAAATGTAACATGTTAAAATTTAACATTTTAAAATGTAACATTTTAAAATGAAACATGTTAAAATGTAACATTTTAAAATGAAACATGTTAAAATGTAACATTTTATCATGTTAAAATGCAACATGTTATAATGTAACATTTTATCATGTTAAAATGCAAGATGTTAAAATGTAAAATTTTATCATGTTAAAATGCAACATGTTAAAATGTAACATTTTATCATGTTAAAATGCAACATGTTAAAATGTAACATATAAAAATGTAACATGTTAAAATGTAACATTTTATCATGTTAAAATGAAACATGTTATAATGTAACATTTTATCATGTTAAAATGCAACATGTTAAAATGTAACATTTTATCATGTTAAAATGCAACATGTTAAAATGTAACATTTTATCATGTTAAAATGCAACATGTTAAAATGTAACATTTTATCATGTTAAAATGCAACATGTTAAAATGTAACATTTTATCATGTTAAAATGCAACATGTTAAAATGTAACATTTTATCATGTTAAAATGCAACATGTTAAAATGTAACATTTTATCATGTTAAAATGCAACATGTTAAAATGTAACATATTAAAATGTAACATGTTAAAATGTAACATTTTATGATGTTAAAATGAAAAATGTTAAAATGTAACATTTTATCATGTTAAAATGAAACATGTAAAAATGTAAAATTTTTTAATGTAACATTTTATCATGTTAAAATGAAACATGTTAAAATGTAACATTTTATCATGTTAAAATGCAACATGTTAAAATGTAACATATTAAAATGTAACATGTTAAAATGTAACATTTTAAAATGTAACATTTTAAAATGAAACATGTTAAAATGTAACATTTTATCATGTTAAAATGAAACATGTTAAAATGTAACATTTTATGATGTTAAAATGAAACATGTTAAAATGTAACATTTTATCATGTTACAATGAAACATGTTAAAATGTCACATTTTATCATGTTAAAATGCAACATGTTAAAATGTAACATATTAAAATGTAACATTTTAAAATGAAACATGTTAAAATGTAACATTTTATCATGTTAAAATGAAACATGTAAAATGTAACATTTTATCATGTTAAAATGCAACATGTTAAAATGCAACATGTTAAAATGCAACATGTTAAAATGCAACATGTTAAAATGTAACATTTTATCATTTTAAAATGCAACATGTTAAAATGTAACATTTTATCATGTTAAAATGCAACATGTTTAAATGTAACATATTAAAATGTAACATGTTTAAATGTAACATTTTATGATGTTAAAATGAAAAATGTTAAAATGTAACATTTTATCATGTTTAAATGAAACATGTAAAAATTTAACATTTTTAAATGTAACATTTTATCATGTTAAAATGTAACATTTTATCATGTTAAAATGCAACATGTTAAAATGTAACATTTTATCATGTTAAAATGCAACATTTTATCATGTTAAAATGTAACATTTTATCATGTTAAAATGCAACATGTTAAAATGTAACATATTAAAATGTAACATGTTAAAATGTAACATTTTTTCATGTAACATTTTTAAATGAAACATGTTAAAATGTAACATTTTATCATGTTAAAATGAAACAAGTTAAAATGTAACATTTTATCATGTTAAAATGCAACATGTTTAAATGTAACATTTTATCATGTTAAAATGCAACATGTTAAAATGTAACATTTTATCATGTTAAAATGAAACATGTTAAAATGTAACATTTTATCATGTTAAAATGCAACATGTTAAAATGTAACATTTTATCATGTTAAAATGCAACATGTTAAAATGTAACATGTTAAAATGAAACATGTTAAAATGTAACATTTTATCATGTTAAAATGAAACATATTAAAATGTAACATTTTATCATGTTAAAATGAAACATGTTAAAATGTAACATTTTATCATGTTAAAATAAAACATGTTAAAATGTAACATTTTATCATGTTAAAATGAAACATGTTAAAATGTAACATTTTATCATGTTAAAATGAAACATGTTAAAATGTAACATTTTATCATGTTAAAATGCAACATGTTAAAATGTAACATTTTATCATGTTAAAATGCAACATGTTAAAATGTAACATTTTATCATGTTAAAATGCAACATGTTAAAATGTAACATTTTATCATGTTAAAATGCAACATGTTAAAATGTAACATATTAAAATGTAACATGTTAAAATGTAACATTTTATGATGTTAAAATGAAAAATGTTAAAATGTAACATTTTATCATGTTAAAATGAAACATGTAAAAATGTAACATTTTTTAATGTAACATTTTATCATGTTAAAATGTAACATGTTAAAATGTAACATTTTATCATGTTAAAATGCAACATGTTAAAATGTAACATATTAAAATGTAACATGTTAAAATGTAACATTTTAAAATGTAACATTTTAAAATAAAACATGTTAAAATGTAACATTTTATCATGTTAAAATGAAACATGTTAAAATGTAACATTTTATGATGTTAAAATGAAACATGTTAAAATGTAACATTTTATCATGTTACAATGAAACATGTTAAAATGTCACATTTTATCATGTTAAAATGCAACATGTTAAAATGTAACATATTAAAATGTAACATTTTAAAATGAAACATGTTAAAATGTAACATTTTATCATGTTAAAATGAAACATGTAAAATGTAACATTTTATCATGTTAAAATGCAACATGTTAAAATGTAACATTTTATCATGTTAAAATGCAATATGTTAAAATGTAACATTTTATCATGTTAAAATGCATTTTATTAAAATGTAACATTTAATCATGTTAAAATGCAACATGTTAAAATGTAACATATTAAAATGTAACATGTTAAAATTTAACATTTTAAAATGTAACATTTTAAAATGAAACATGTTAAAATGTAACATTTTATCATGTTAAAATGCAACATGTTATAATGTAACATTTTATCATGTTAAAATGCAAGATGTTAAAATGTAAAATTTTATCATGTTAAAATGCAACATGTTAAAATGTAACATTTTATCATGTTAAAATGCAACATGTTAAAATGTAACATATAAAAATGTAACATGTTAAAATGTAACATTTTATCATGTTAAAATGAAACATGTTATAATGTAACATTTTATCATGTTAAAATGCAACATGTTAAAATGTAACATTTTATCATGTTAAAATGCAACATGTTAAAATGTAACATTTTATCATGTTAAAATGCAACATGTTAAAATGTAACATTTTATCATGTTAAAATGCAACATGTTAAAATGTAACATTTTATCATGTTAAAATGCAACATGTTAAAATGTAACATTTTATCATGTTAAAATGCAACATGTTAAAATGTAACATATTAAAATGTAACATGTTAAAATGTAACATTTTATGATGTTAAAATGAAAAATGTTAAAATGTAACATTTTATCATGTTAAAATGAAACATGTAAAAATGTAAAATTTTTTAATGTAACATTTTATCATGTTAAAATGAAACATGTTAAAATGTAACATTTTATCATGTTAAAATGCAACATGTTAAAATGTAACATATTAAAATGTAACATGTTAAAATGTAACATTTTAAAATGTAACATTTTAAAATGAAACATGTTAAAATGTAACATTTTATCATGTTAAAATGAAACATGTTAAAATGTAACATTTTATGATGTTAAAATGAAACATGTTAAAATGTAACATTTTATCATGTTACAATGAAACATGTTAAAATGTCACATTTTATCATGTTAAAATGCAACATGTTAAAATGTAACATATTAAAATGTAACATTTTAAAATGAAACATGTTAAAATGCAACATGTTAAAATGCAACATGTTAAAATGCAACATGTTAAAATGCAACATGTTAAAATGCAACATGTTAAAATGTAACATTTTATCATGTTAAAATGCAACATGTTAAAATGTAACATTTTATCATGTTAAAGTGCAACATGTTTAAATGTAACATATTAAAATGTAACATGTTTAAATGTAACATTTTATGATGTTAAAATGAAAAATGTTAAAATGTAACATTTTATCATGTTTAAATGAAACATGTAAAAATTTAACATTTTTAAATGTAACATTTTATCATGTTAAAATGTAACATTTTATCATGTTAAAATGCAACATGTTAAAATGTAACATATTAAAATGTAACATGTTAAAAGGTAACATTTTTTCATGTAACATTTTTAAATGAAACATGTTAAAATGTAACATTTTATCATGTTAAAATGAAACAAGTTAAAATGTAACATTTTATCATGTTAAAATGCAACATGTTTAAATGTAACATTTTATCATGTTAAAATGCAACATGTTAAAATGTAACATTTTATCATGTTAAAATGAAACATGTTAAAATGTAACATTTTATCATGTTAAAATGCAACATGTTAAAATGTAACATTTTATCATGTTAAAATGCAACATGTTAAAATGTAACATGTTAAAATGAAACATGTTAAAATGTAACATTTTATCATGTTAAAATGAAACATATTAAAATGTAACATTTTATCATGTTAAAATGAAACATATTAAAATGTAACATTTTATCATGTTAAAATAAAACATGTTAAAATGTAACATTTTATCATGTTAAAATGAAACATGTTAAAATGTAACATTTTATCATGTTAAAATGAAACATGTTAAAATGTAACATTTTATCATGTTAAAATGCAACATGTTAAAATGTAACATTTTATCATGTTAAAATGCAACATGTTAAAATGTAACATTTTATCATGTTAAAATGCAACATGTTAAAATGTAACATTTTATCATGTTAAAATGCAACATGTTAAAATGTAACATATTAAAATGTAACATGTTAAAATGTAACATTTTATGATGTTAAAATGAAAAATGTTAAAATGTAACATTTTATCATTTTAAAATGAAACATGTAAAAATGTAACATTTTTTAATGTAACATTTTATCATGTTAAAATGTAACATGTTAAAATGTAACATTTTATCATGTTAAAATGCAACATGTTAAAATGTAACATATTAAAATGTAACATGTTAAAATGTAACATTTTAAAATGTAACATTTTAAAATAAAACATGTTAAAATGTAACATTTTATCATGTTAAAATGAAACATGTTAAATTGTAACATTTTATGATGTTAAAATGAAACATGTTAAAATGTAACATTTTATCATGTTACAATGAAACATGTTAAAATGTCACATTTTATCATGTTAAAATGCAACATGTTAAAATGTAACATATTAAAATGTAACATTTTAAAATGAAACATGTTAAAATGTAACATTTTATCATGTTAAAATGAAACATGTAAAATGTAACATTTTATCATGTTAAAATGCAACATGTTAAAATGCAACATGTTAAAATGTAACATTTTATCATGTTAAAATGCAACATGTTAAAATGTAACATTTTATCATGTTAAAATGCAACATGTTTAAATGTAACATATTAAAATGTAACATGTTTAAATGTAACATTTTATGATGTTAAAATGAAAAATGTTAAAATGTAACATTTTATCATGTTTAAATGAAACATGTAAAAATTTAACATTTTTAAATGTAACATTTTATCATGTTAAAATGAAACATTTTATCATGTTAAAATGCAACATGTTAAAATGTAACATTTTATCATGTTAAAATGCAACATGTTAAAATGTAACATATTAAAATGTAACATGTTAAAATGTAACATTTTATCATGTTAAAGTGCAACATGTTATAATGTAACATTTTATCATGTTAAAATGAAACGTGTTAAAATGTAACATTTTATCATGTTAAAATGAAACACGTTATAATGTAACATTTTATCATGTTAAAATGCAACATGTTAAAATGTAACATTTTATCATGTTAAAATGCAATATGTTAAAATGTAACATTTTATCATGTTAAAATGCATTTTATTAAAATGTAACATTTAATCATGTTAAAATGCAACATGTTAAAATGTAACATATTAAAATGTAACATGTTAAAATTTAACATTTTAAAATGTAACATTTTAAAATGAAACATGTTAAAATGTAACATTTTATCATGTTAAAATGCAACATGTTATAATGTAACATTTTATCATGTTAAAATGCAAGATGTTAAAATGTAAAATTTTATCATGTTAAAATGCAACATGTTAAAATGTAACATTTTATCATGTTAAAATGCAACATGTTAAAATGTAACATATAAAAATGTAACATGTTAAAATGTAACATTTTATCATGTTAAAATGAAACATGTTATAATGTAACATTTTATCATGTTAAAATGCAACATGTTAAAATGTAACATTTTATCATGTTAAAATGCAACATGTTAAAATGTAACATTTTATCATGTTAAAATGCAACATGTTAAAATGTAACATTTTATCATGTTAAAATGCAACATGTTAAAATGTAACATTTTATCATGTTAAAATGCAACATGTTAAAATGTAACATTTTATCATGTTAAAATGCAACATGTTAAAATGTAACATATTAAAATGTAACATGTTAAAATGTAACATTTTATGATGTTAAAATGAAAAATGTTAAAATGTAACATTTTATCATGTTAAAATGAAACATGTAAAAATGTAACATTTTTTAATGTAACATTTTATCATGTTAAAATGAAACATGTTAAAATGTAACATTTTATCATGTTAAAATGCAACATGTTAAAATGTAACATATTAAAATGTAACATGTTAAAATGTAACATTTTAAAATGTAACATTTTAAAATGAAACATGTTAAAATGTAACATTTTATCATGTTAAAATGAAACATGTTAAAATGTAACATTTTATGATGTTAAAATGAAACATGTTAAAATGTAACATTTTATGATGTTAAAATGAAACATGTTAAAATGTAACATTTTATCATGTTACAATGAAACATGTTAAAATGTCACATTTTATCATGTTAAAATGCAACATGTTAAAATGTAACATATTAAAATGTAACATTTTAAAATGAAACATGTTAAAATGTAACATTTTATCATGTTAAAATGAAACATGTAAAATGTAACATTTTATCATGTTAAAATGCAACATGTTAAAATGCAACATGTTAAAATGCAACATGTTAAAATGTAACATTTTATCATGTTAAAATGCAACATGTTAAAATGTAACATTTTATCATGTTAAAATGCAACATGTTTAAATGTAACATATTAAAATGTAACATGTTTAAATGTAACATTTTATGATGTTAAAATGAAAAATGTTAAAATGTAACATTTTATCATGTTTAAATGAAACATGTAAAAATTTAACATTTTTAAATGTAACATTTTATCATGTTAAAATGTAACATTTTATCATGTTAAAATGCAACATGTTAAAATGTAACATTTTATCATGTTAAAATGCAACATGTTAAAATGTAACATTTTATCATGTTAAAATGCAACATGTTAAAATGTAACATATTAAAATGTAACATGTTAAAATGTAACATTTTTTCATGTAACATTTTTAAATGAAACATGTTAAAATGTAACATTTTATCATGTTAAAATGAAACAAGTTAAAATGTAACATTTTATCATGTTAAAATGCAACATGTTTAAATGTAACATTTTATCATGTTAAAATGCAACATGTTAAAATGTAACATTTTATCATGTTAAAATGAAACATGTTAAAATGTAACATTTTATCATGTTAAAATGCAACATGTTAAAATGTAACATTTTATCATGTTAAAATGCAACATGTTAAAATGTAACATGTTAAAATGAAACATGTTAAAATGTAACATTTTATCATGTTAAAATGAAACATATTAAAATGTAACATTTTATCATGTTAAAATGAAACATGTTAAAATGTAACATTTTATCATGTTAAAATAAAACATGTTAAAATGTAACATTTTATCATGTTAAAATGAAACATGTTAAAATGTAACATTTTATCATGTTAAAATGAAACATGTTAAAATGTAACATTTTATCATGTTAAAATGCAACATGTTAAAATGTTACATTTTATCATGTTAAAATGCAACATGTTAAAATGTAACATTTTATCATGTTAAAATGCAACATGTTAAAATGTAACATTTTATCATGTTAAAATGCAACATGTTAAAATGTAACATATTAAAATGTAACATGTTAAAATGTAACATTTTATGATGTTAAAATGAAAAATGTTAAAATGTAACATTTTATCATGTTAAAATGAAACATGTAAAAATGTAACATTTTTTAATGTAACATTTTATCATGTTAAAATGTAACATGTTAAAATGTAACATTTTATCATGTTAAAATGCAACATGTTAAAATGTAACATATTAAAATGTAACATGTTAAAATGTAACATTTTAAAATGTAACATTTTAAAATAAAACATGTTAAAATGTAACATTTTATCATGTTAAAATGAAACATGTTAAAATGTAACATTTTATGATGTTAAAATGAAACATGTTAAAATGTAACATTTTATCATGTTACAATGAAACATGTTAAAATGTCACATTTTATCATGTTAAAATGCAACATGTTAAAATGTAACATATTAAAATGTAACATTTTAAAATGAAACATGTTAAAATGTAACATTTTATCATGTTAAAATGAAACATGTAAAATGTAACATTTTATCATGTTAAAATGCAACATGTTAAAATGCAACATGTTAAAATGTAACATTTTATCATGTTAAAATGCAACATGTTAAAATGTAACATTTTATCATGTTAAAATGCAACATGTTTAAATGTAACATATTAAAATGTAACATGTTTAAATGTAACATTTTATGATGTTAAAATGAAAAATGTTAAAATGTAACATTTTATCATGTTTAAATGAAACATGTAAAAATTTAACATTTTTAAATGTAACATTTTATCATGTTAAAATGTAACATTTTATCATGTTAAAATGCAACATGTTAAAATGTAACATTTTATCATGTTAAAATGCAACATGTTAAAATGTAACATATTAAAATGTAACATGTTAAAATGTAACATTTTTTCATGTAACATTTTTAAATGAAACATGTTAAAATGTAACATTTTATCATGTTAAAATGAAACAAGTTAAAATGTAACATTTTATCATGTTAAAATGCAACATTTTATCATGTTAAAATGCAACATGTTAAAATGTAACATTTTATCATGTTAAAATGAAACATGTTAAAATGTAACATTTTATCATGTTAAAATGCAACATGTTAAAATGTAACATTTTATCATGTTAAAATGCAACATGTTAAAATGTAACATGTTAAAATGAAACATGTTAAAATGTAACATTTTATCATGTTAAAATGAAACATATTAAAATGTAACATTTTATCATGTTAAAATGAAACATGTTAAAATGTAACATTTTATCATGTTAAAATGCAACATGTTAAAATGTAACATTTTATCATGTTAAAATGCAACATGTTAAAATGTAACATGTTAAAATGAAACATGTTAAAATGTAACATTTTATCATGTTAAAATGAAACGTTAAAATGTAACATTTTATCATGTTAAAATGAAACATGTTAAAATGTAACATTTTATCATGTTAAAATGAAACATGTTAAAATGTAACATTTTATCATGTTAAAATGAAACATGTTAAAATGTAACATTTTATCATGTTAAAATGCAACATGTTAAAATGTAACATTTTATCATGTTAAAATGCAACATGTTAAAATGTAACATTTTATCATGTTAAAATGCAACATGTTATAATGTAACATATTAAAATGTAACATGTTAAAATGTAAGATTTTATCATGTTTAAATGAAACATGTTAAAATGTAAGAATTTATCATGTTAAAATGAAACATGTTAAAATGTTACATTTTATCATGTTAAAATGAAACATGTTAAAATGTAACATTTTATGATGTTAAAATGAAACATGTTAAAATGTAACATTTTATCATGTTAAAATGAAACATGTTAAAATGTAACATTTTATCATGTTAAAATGCAACATGTTAAAATGTAACATATTAAAATGTAACATTATAAAATGATACATGTTAAAATGTAACATTTTATCATGTTAAAATGAAACATGTAAAATGTAACATTTTATCATGTTAAAATGAAACATGTAAAATGTAACATTTTATCATGTTAAAATGCAACATGTTAAAATGCAATATGTTAAAATGTAACATTTTATCATGTTAAAATGCAACATGTTAAAATGTAACATATTAAAATGTAACATGTTAAAATGTAACATTTTATCATGTTAAAATGCAACATGTTTAAATGTAACATATTAAAATGTAACATGTTAAAATGTAACATTTTATCATGTTTAAATGAAACATGTAAAAATGTAACATTTTATCATGTTAAAACGAAACATGTTAAAATGTAACATTTTATCATGTTAAAATGCAACATGTTAAAATGTAACATTTTATCATGTTAAAATGCAACATGTTAAAATGTAACATTTTATCATGTTAAAATGCAACATGTTAAAATGTAACATTTTATCATGTTAAAATGCAACATGTTAAAATGTAACATATTAAAATGTAACATGTTTAAATGTAACATTTTTTAATGTAACATTTTTAAATGAAACATGAAAAAATGTAACATTTATCATGTTAAAATGAAACAAGTTAAAATGTAACATTTTATTATGTTAAAATGCAACATGTTAAAATGTAACATTTTATCATGTAAAATGAAACATGTTAAAATGTAAGATTTTATCATGTTAAAATGAAACATGTTAAAATGTAACATTTTATCATGTTAAAATGAAACATGTTAAAATGTAACATTATATAATGTTAAAATGAAACATGTTAAAATGTAACATTTTATCATGTTAAAATGAAACATGTTAAAATGTAACATTTTATCATGTTAAAATGAAACATGTTAAAATGTAACATTTTATCATGTTAAAATGAAACATGTTAAAATGTAACATTTTATGATGTTAAAATGAAACATGTTAAAATGTAACATTTTATCATGTTAAAATGAAACATGTTAAAATGTAACATTTTATCATGTTAAAATGCAACATGTTAAAATGTAACATATTAAAATGTAACATTATAAAATGATACATGTTAAAATGTAACATTTTATCATGTTAAAATGAAACATGTAAAATGTAACATTTTATCATGTTAAAATGCAACATGTTAAAATGCAATATGTTAAAATGTAACATTTTATCATGTTAAAATGCAACATGTTAAAATGTAACATATTAAAATGGAACATGTTAAAATGTAACATTTTATCATGTTAAAATGCAACATGTTTAAATGTAACATATTAAAATGTAACATGTTAAAATGTAACATTTTATCATGTTTAAATGAAACATGTAAAAATGTAACATTTTATCATGTTAAAATGAAACATGTTAAAATGTAACATTTTATCATGTTAAAATGCAACATGTTAAAATGTAACATTTTATCATGTTAAAATGCAACATGTTAAAATGTAACATTTTATCATGTTAAAATGCAACATGTTAAAATGTAACATTTTATCATGTTAAAATGTAACATTTTATCATGTTAAAATGCAACATGTTAAAATGTAACATATTAAAATGTAACATGTTTAAATGTAACATTTTTTAATGTAACATTTTTAAATGAAACATGTAAAAATGTAACATTTTATCATGTTAAAATGAAACAAGTTAAAATGTAACATTTTATTATGTTAAAATGCATTATGTTAAAATGTAACATTTTATCATGTAAAATGAAACATGTTAAAATGTAAGATTTTATCATGTTAAAATGAAACATGTTAAAATGTAACATTTTATCATGTTAAAATGAAACATGTTAAAATGTAACATTTTATCATGTTAAAATGAAACATGTTAAAATGTAACATTTTATCATGTTAAAATGAAACATGTTAAAATGTAACATTTTATCATGTTAAAATGAAACATGTTAAAATGTAACATTTTATCATGTTAAAATGAAACATGTTAAAATGTAACATTTTATCATGTTAAAATGCAACATGTTTAAATGTAACATTTTATCATGTTAAAATGAAACATGTTAAAATGTAACATGTTAAAATGTAACATTTTATCATGTTAAAATGCAACATGTTAAAATGTAACATGTTAAAATGAAACATGTTAAAATGTAACATTTTATCATGTTAAAATGAAACGTTAAAATGTAACATTTTATCATGTTAAAATGAAACATGTTAAAATGTAACATTTTATCATGTTAAAATGAAACATGTTAAAATGTAACATTTTATCATGTTAAAATGAAACATGTTAAAATGTAACATTTTATCATGTTAAAATGCAACATGTTAAAATGTAACATATTAAAATGTAACATGTTAAAATGCAACATGTTAAAATGTAACATTATATCATGTTAAAATGCAACATGTTAAAATGTAACATTTTATCATGTTAAAATGAAACATGTTATAATGTAACTTTTTATCATGTTAAAATGCAACATGTTTAAATGTAACATTTTATCATGTTAAAATGCAACATGTTAAAATGTAACATTTTATCATGTTAAAATGCAACAAGTTAAAATGTAACATTTTATCATGTTAAAATGCAACATGTTAAAATGTAACATTTTATCATGTTAAAATGCAACATGTTAAAATGTTACATTTTATCATGTTAAAATGCAACATGTTAAAATGTAACATTTTATCATGTTAAAATGCAACATGTTAAAATGTAACATATTAAAATGTAACTTTTTAAAATGAAACATGTTAAAATGTAACATTTTATCATGTTAAAATGAAACATGTAAAATGTAACATTTTATCATGTTAAAATGCAACATGTTAAAATGCAACATGTTAAAATGTAACATTTTATGTTGTTAAAATGCAACATGTTAAAATGTAACATTTTATGTTGTTAAAATGCAACATGTTAAAATGTAACATTTTATCTAGTTAAAATGCAACATGTTTAAATGAAACATATTAAAATGTAACATGTTAAAATGTAACACTTTAAAATGTATCATGTTAAAATGTAACATTTTATCATGTTAAAATGCAACATGTTTAAATGTAACATATTAAAATGTAACATGTTAAAATGTAACATTTTATGATGTAAAATGAAAAATGTTAAAATGTTACATTTTATCATGTTTAAATGAAACATGTAAAAATGTAACATTTTTAAATGTAACATTTTATCATGTTAAAATGAAACATGTTAAAATGTAACATTTTATCATGTTAAAATGCAACATGTTAAAATGTAACATTTTATCATGTTAAAATGCAACATGTTAAAATGTAACATTTTATCATGTTAAAAAGCAACATGTTAAAATGTAACATATTAAAATGTAACATGTTTAAATGTAACATTTTTTAATGTAACATTTTTAAATGAAACATGTAAAAATGTAACATTTTATCATGTTAAAATGAAACAAGGTAAAATGTAACATTTTATTATGTTAAAATGCAACATGTTAAAATGTAACATTTTATCATGTAAAATGAAACATGTTAAAATGTAAGATTTTATCATGTTAAAATGAAACATGTTAAAATGTAACATTTTATCATGTTAAAATGAAACATGTTAAAATGTAACATTTTATCATGTTAAAATGAAACATGTTAAAATGTAACATTTTATCATGTTAAAATGAAACATGTTAAAATGTAACATTTTATCATGTTAAAATGAAACATGTTAAAATGTAACATTTTATCATGTTAAAATGCAACACGTTTAAATGTAACATTTTATCATGTTAAAATGAAACATGTTAAAATGTAACATTTTATCATGTTAAAATGCAACATGTTAAAATGTAACATTTTATCATGTTAAAATGCAACATGTTAAAATGTAACATGTTAAAATGAAACATGTTAAAATGTAACATTTTATCATGTTAAAATGAAACGTTAAAATGTAACATTTTATCATGTTAAAATGAAACATGTTAAAATGTAACATTTTATCATGTTAAAATGTAACATTTTATCATGTTAAAATGAAACATGTTAAAATGTAACATTTTATCATGTTTAAATGCAACATGTTAAAATGTAACATATTAAAATGTAACATGTTAAAATGCAACATGTTAAAATGTAACATTTTATCATGTTAAAATGCAACATGTTAAAATGTAACATTTTATCATGTTAAAATGCAACATGTTAAAATGTAACATTTAATCATGTTAAAATGCAACATGTTAAAATGTAACATATTAAAATGTAACATTTTAAAATGAAACATGTTAAAATGTAACATTTTATCATGTTAAAATGAAACATGTAAAATGTAACATTTTATCATGTTAAAATGCAACATGTTAAAATGCAACATGTTAAAATGTAACATTTTATCATGTTAAAATGCAACATGTTAAAATGTAACATTTTATCTTGTTAAAATGCAACATGTTTAAATGAAACATATTAAAATGTAACATTTTATCATGTTTAAATGAAACATGTAAAAATGGACCATTTTTAAATGTAACATTTTATCATGTTAAAATGAAACATGTTAAAATGTAACATTTTATCATGTTAAAATGCAACATGTTAAAATGTAACATTTTATCATGTTAAAATGCAACATGTTAAAATGTAACATTTTATCATGTTAAAATGCACCATGTTAAAATGTAACATATAAAAATGTAACATGTTAAAATGTAACATTTTAAAATGTAACATTTTAAAATGAAACATGTTAAAATGTTACATTTTATCATGTTAAAATGCAACATGTTAAAAGGTTACATTTTAACATGTTTCATTTTAAAATGTAACATTTTATCATGTTAAAATGAAACATGTTAAAATGTAACATTTTATCATGTTAAAATGAAACATGTTAAAATGTAACATTTTATCATGTTAAAATGCAACAGGTTAAAATGTAACATTTTATCATGTTAAAATGAAACATGTTAAAATGTAACATTTTATCATGTTAAAATGCAACATGTTAAAATGTAACATTTTATTATGTTAAAATGCAACATGTTAAAATGTAACATGTTAAAATGAAACAAGTTAAAATGTAACATTTTATCATGTTAATATGAAACGTTAAAATGTAACATTTTATCATGTTAAAATGAAACATTTTATGATGTTAAAATGAAACATGTTAAAATGTAACATTTTATCATGTTAAAATGCAACATGTTAAAATGTAACATTTTATCATGTTAAAATGCAACATGTTAAAATGTAACATATTAAAATGTAACATGTTAAAATGTAACATTTTATCATGTTAAAATGAAACATGTTAAAATGTAAGATTTTATCATGTTAAAATGAAACATGTTAAAATGTAACATTTTATCATGTTAAAATGAAACATGTTAAAATGTAACATTTTATGATGTTAAAATGAAACATGTTAAAATGTAACATTTTATCATGTTAAAATGAAACATGTTAAAATGTAACATTTTATCATGTTAAAATGCAACATGTTAAAATGTAACATATTAAAATGTAACATTTTAAAATGAAACATGTTAAAATGTAACATTTTATCATGTTAAAATGAAACATGTAAAATGTAACATTTTATTATGTTAAAATATAACATGTTAAAATGCAACATGTTAAAATGTAACATTTTATCATGTTAAAATGCAACATGTTAAAATGTAACATTTTATCATGTTAAAATGCAACATGTTTAAATGTAACATATTAAAATGTAACATGTTAAAATGTAACATTTTATGATGTTAAAACGAAAAATGTTAAAATGTAACATTTTATCATGTTAAAATGCAACATGTTAAAATGTAACATTTTATCATGTTAAAATGCAACATGTTAAAATGTAACATTTTATCATGTTAAAATGCAACATGTTAAAATGTAACATATTAAAATGTAACATGTTAAAATGCAACATGTTAAAATGTAACATGTTAACATGAAACATGTTAAAATGTAACATTTTATCATGTTAAAATGAAACGTTAAAATGTAACATTTTATCATGTTAAAATGAAACATGTTAAAATGTAACATTTTATCATGTTAAAATGAAACATGTTAAAATGTAACATTTTATCATGTTAAAATGCAACATGTGAAAATGTAACATTTTATCATGTTAAAATGCAACATGTTAAAATGTAACATATTAAAATGTAACATGTTAAAATGCAACATGTTAAAATGTAACATTTTATCATGTTAAAATGCAACATGTTAAAATGTAACATTTTATCATGTTAAAATGCAAGATGTTAAAATGTAACATATTAAAATGTAACATGTTCAAATGTAACATGTTAAAATGTAACATTTTATCATGTTAAATCGCAATATGCTAAAATGTAACATTTTATCATGTTAAAATGCAACATGTTAAAATGTAACATTTTACTATGTTAAAATGCAACATGTTAAAATGTAACATATTAAAATGTAACATGTTAAAATGTAACATTTTAAAATGTAACATTTTTAAATGAAACATGTTAAAATGTAACATTTTATCATGTTAAAATGAAACATGTTAAAATGTAACATTTTATCATGTTAAAATGCAACATGTTAAAATGTAACATTTTATCATGTTAAAATGCAACATGTTAAAATGTAACATTTTATCATGTTAAAATGCACCATGTTAAAATGTAACATTTTATCATGTTAAAATGAAACATGTTAAAATGTAACATTTTATCATGTTAAAATGAAACATGTTAAAATGTAACATTTTATCATGTCAAAATGAAACATGTTAAAATGTAACATTTTATCATGTTAAAATGAAACATGTTAAAATGTAACATTTTATCATGTTAAAATGCAACATGTTAAAATGTAACATTTTATCATGTTAAAATGCAACATGTTAAAATGTAACATATTAAAATGTAACATGTTAAAATGCAACATGTTAAAATGTAACATTTTATCATGTTAAAATGCAACATGTTAAAATGTAACATGTTCAAATGTAACATTTTAAAATGTAACATTTTATCATGTTAAATCGCAATATGTTAAAATGTAACATTTTATCATGTTAAAATGCAACATGTTAAAATGTAACATTTTACTATGTTAAAATGCAACATGTTAAAATGTAACATATTAAAATGTAACATGTTAAAATGTAACATTTTAAAATGTAACATTTTTAAATGAAACATGTTAAAATGTAACATTTTATCATGTTAAAATGAAACATGTTAAAATGTAACATTTTATCATGATAAAATGCAACATGTTAAAATGTAACATTTTATCATGTTAAAATGCAACATGTTAAAATGTAACATTTTATCATGTTAAAATGCAACATGTTAAAATGTAACATATAAAAATGTAACATGTTAAAATGTAACATTTTAAAATGTAACATTTTAAAATGAAACATGTTAAAATGTAACATTTTATCATGTTAAAATGAAACATGTTATAATGTAACATTTTATCATGTTAAAATGCAACATGTTAAAATGTAACATGTTAACATGAAATATGTTAAAATGTAACATTTTATCATGTTAAAATGAAACGTTAAAATGTCACATTTTATCATGTTAAAATGAAACATGTTAAAATGTAACATTTTATCATGTTATAATGAAACATGTTAAAATGTAACATTTTATCATGTTAAAATGAAAAATGTTAAAATGTAACATTTTATCACGTTTAAATGAAACATGTAAAAATGTAACATTATTTAATGTAACATTTTATCATGTTAAAATGAAACATGTTAAAATGTAACATTTTATCATGTTAAAATGCAACATGTTAAAATGTAACATATTAAAATGTAACATGTTAAAATGTAACATTTTATCATGTTAAAATGCAACATGTTAAAATGTAACATTTTATCATGTTAAAATGCAACATGTTAAAATGTAACAAATTAAAATGTAACATGTTAAAATGTAACATTTTATGATGTTAAAATGAAAAATGTTAAAATGTAACATTTTATCACGTTTAAATGAAACATGTAAAAATGTAACATTATTTAATGTAACATTTTATCATGTTAAAATGAAACATGTTAAAATGTAACATTTTATCATGTTAAAATGCAACATGTTAAAATGTAACATATTAAAATGTAACATGTTAAAATGTAACATTTTAAAATGTAACATTTTAAAATGAAACATGTTATAATATCATGTTAAAATGCAACATGTTAAAATGTAACATTTTACTATGTTAAAATGCAACATGTTAAAATGTAACATATTAAAATGTAACATGTTAAAATGTAACATTTTAAAATGTAACATTTTTAAATGAAACAAGTTAAAATGTAACATTTTATCATGTTAAAATGAAACATGTTAAAATGTAACATTTTATCATGTTAAAATGCAACATGTTAAAATGTAACATTTTATCATGTTAAAATGCAACATGTTAAAATGTTACATTTTATCATGTTAAAATGCAACATGTTAAAATGTAACATATAAAAATGTAACATGTTAAAATGTAACATTTTATCATGTTATAATGAAACATGTTAAAATGTAACATTTTATCATGTTAAAATGCAACATGTTAAAATGTAACATTTTATCATGTTAAAATGCAACATGTTAAAATGCAACATGTTAAAATGTAACAAATTAAAATGTAACATGTTAAAATGTAACATTTTATGATGTTAAAATGAAAAATGTTAAAATGTAACATTTTATCACGTTTAAATGAAACATGTAAAAATGTAACATTATTTAATGTAACATTTTATCATGTTAAAATGAAACATGTTAAAATGTAACATTTTATCATGTTAAAATGCAACATGTTAAAATGTAACATATTAAAATGTAACATGTTAAAATGTAACATTTTAAAATGTAACATTTTAAAATGAAACATGTTATAATATCATGTTAAAATGCAACATGTTAAAATGTAACATTTTACTATGTTAAAATGCAACATGTTAAAATGTAACATATTAAAATGTAACATGTTAAAATGTAACATTTTAAAATGTAACATTTTTAAATGAAACAAGTTAAAATGTAACATTTTATCATGTTAAAATGAAACATGTTAAAATGTAACATTTTATCATGTTAAAATGCAACATGTTAAAATGTAACATTTTATCATGTTAAAATGCAACATGTTAAAATGTTACATTTTATCATGTTAAAATGCAACATGTTAAAATGTAACATATAAAAATGTAACATGTTAAAATGTAACATTTTAAAATGTAACATTTTAAAATGAAACATGTTAAAATGTAACATTTTATCATGTTAAAATGAAACATGTTATAATGTAACATTTTATCATGTTAAAATGCAACATGTTAAAATGTTACATTTTAACATGTTTCATTTTCAAATGTAACATTTTATCATGTTAAAATGAAACATGTTAAAATGTAACATTTTATCATGTTAAAATGAAACATGTTAAAATGTAACATTTTATCATGTTAAAATGCAACATGTTAAAATGTAACATTTTATAATGTTAAAATGAAACATGTTAAAATGTAACATTTTATCATGTTAAAATGAAACATGTTAAAATGTAACATTTTATCATGATAAAATGCAACATGTTAAAATGTAACATTTTATCATGTTAAAATGCAACATGTTAAAATGTAACATTTTATCATGTTAAAATGCAACATGTTAAAATGTAACATATAAAAATGTAACATGTTAAAATGTAACATTTTAAAATGTAACATTTTAAAATGAAACATGTTAAAATGTAACATTTTATCATGTTAAAATGAAACATGTTATAATGTAACATTTTATCATGTTAAAATGCAACATGTTAAAATGTAACATGTTAACATGAAATATGTTAAAATGTAACATTTTATCATGTTAAAATGAAACGTTAAAATGTCACATTTTATCATGTTAAAATGAAACATGTTAAAATGTAACATTTTATCATGTTATAATGAAACATGTTAAAATGTAACATTTTATCATGTTAAAATGCAACATGTTAAAATGTAACATTTTATCATGTTAAAATGCAACATGTTAAAATGTAACATATTAAAATGTAACATGTTAAAATGCAACATGTTAAAATGTAACATTTTATCATGTTAAAATGCAACATGTTAAAATGTAACATATTAAAATGTAACATGTTCAAATGTAACATGTTAAAATGTAACATTTTATCATGTTAAATCGCAATATGTTAAAATGTAACATTTTATCATGTTAAAATGCAACATGTTAAAATGTAACATTTTACTATGTTAAAATGCAACATGTTAAAATGTAACATATTAAAATGTAACATGTTAAAATGTAACATTTTAAAATGTAACATTTTTAAATGAAACATGTTAAAATGTAACATTTTATCATGTTAAAATGAAACATGTTAAAATGTAACATTTTATCATGTTAAAATGCAACATGTTAAAATGTAACATTTTATCATGTTAAAATGCATCATGTTAAAATGTAACATATAAAAATGTAACATGTTAAAATGTAACATTTTAAAATGTAACATTTTAAAATGAAACATGTTAAAATGTAACATTTTATCATGTTAAAATGAAACATGTTATAATTGTAACATTTTATCATGTTAAAATGCAACATGTTATAATGTAACATTTTATCATGTTAAAATGCAACATGTTAAAATGTAACATTTTATCATGTAAAAATGCAACATGTTAAAATGTAACATTTTATCATGTTAAAATGCAACATGTTAAAATGTAACATTTTATCATGTTAAAATGCAACATGTTAAAATGTAACAAATTAAAATGTAACATGTTAAAATGTAACATTTTATGATGTTAAAATGAAAAATGTTAAAATGTAACATTTTATCACGTTTAAATGAAACATGTAAAAATGTAACATTTTTTAATGTAACATTTTATCATGTTAAAATGAAACATGTTAAAATGTAACATTTTATCATGTTAAAATGCAACATGTTAAAATGTAACATATTAAAATGTAACATGTTAAAATGTAACATGTTAAAATGTAACATTTTAAAATGTAACATTTTAAAATGAAACATGTTATAATATCATGTTAAAATGCAACATGTTAAAATGTAACATTTTACTAAGTTAAAATGCAACATGTTAAAATGTAACATATTAAAATGTAACATGTTAAAATGTAACATTTTAAAATGTAACATTTTTAAATGAAACAAGTTAAAATGTAACATTTTATCATGTTAAAATGAAACATGTTAAAATGTAACATTTTATCATGTTAAAATGCAACATGTTAAAATGTAACATTTTATCATGTTAAAATGCAACATGTTAAAATGTTACATTTTATCATGTTAAAATGCAACATGTTAAAATGTAACATATAAAAATGTAACATGTTAAAATGTAACATTTTAAAATGTAACATTTTAAAATGAAACATGTTAAAATGTAACATTTTATCATGTTAAAATGAAACATGTTATAATGTAACATTTTATCATGTTAAAATGCAACATGTTAAAATGTAACATGTTAACATGAAACATGTTAAAATGTAACATTTTATCATGTTAAAATGAAACGATAAAATGTAATATTTTATCATGTTAAAATGAAACATGTTAAAATGTAACATTTTATCATGTTAAAATGAAACGATAAAATGTAATATTTTATCATGTTAAAATGAAACATGTTAAAATGTAACATTTTATCATGTTAAAATGAAACATGTTAAAATGTAACATTTTATCATGTTAAAATGCAACATGTTAAAATGTAACATTTTATCATGTTAAAATGCAACATGTTAAAATGTAACATATTAAAATGTAACATGTTAAAATGCAACATGTTTAAATGTAACATTTTATCATGTTAAAATGCAACATGTTAAAATGTAACATATTAAAATGTAACATGTTCAAATGTAACATGTTAAAATGTAACATTTTATCATGTTAAATCGCAATATGTTAAAATGTAACATTTTACTATGTTAAAATGCAACATGTTAAAATGTAACATATTAAAATGTAACATGTTAAAATGTAACATTTTAAAATGTAACATTTTAAAATGAAACATGTTAAAATGTAACATTTTATCATGTTAAAATGAAACATGTTATAATGTAACATTTTATCATGTTAAAATGCAACATGTTAAAATGTTACATTTTAACATGTTTCATTTTAAAATGTAACATTTTATCATGTTAAAATGAAACATGTTAAAATGTAACATTTTATCATGTTAAAATGCAACATGTTAAAATGTAACATTTTATCATGTTAAAATGAAACATGTTAAAATGTAACATTTTATCATGTTAAAATGCAACATGTTAAAATGTAACATTTTATCATGTTAAAATGCAACATGTTGTTAAAATGTAACATGTTAACATGAAATATGTTAAAATGTAACATTTTATCATGTTAAAATGAAACGTTAAAATGTCACATTGTATCATGTTAAAATGAAACATGTTAAAATGTAACATTTTATCATGTTATAATGAAACATGTTAAAATGTAACATTTTATCATGTTAAAATGCAACATGTTAAAATGTAACATTTTATCATGTTAAAATGCAACATGTTAAAATGTAACATATTAAAATGTAACATGTTAAAATGCAACATGTTAAAATGTAACATTTTATCATGTTAAAATGCAACATGTTAAAATGTAACATATTAAAATGTAACATGTTCAAATGTAACATGTTAAAATGTAACATTTTATCATGTTAAATCGCAATATGTTAAAATGTAACATTTTATCATGTTAAAATGCAACATGTTAAAATGTAACATTTTACTATGTTAAAATGCAACATGTTAAAATGTAACATATTAAAATGTAACATGTTAAAATGTAACATTTTAAAATGTAACATTTTTAAATGAAACATGTTAAAATGTAACATTTTATCATGTTAAAATGAAACATGTTAAAATGTAACATTTTATCATGTTAAAATGCAACATGTTAAAATGTAACATTTTATCATGTTAAAATGCACCATGTTAAAATGTAACATATAAAAATGTAACATGTTAAAATGTAACATTTTAAAATGTAACATTTTAAAATGAAACATGTTAAAATGTAACATTTTATCATGTTAAAATGAAACATGTTATAATTGTAACATTTTATCATGTTAAAATGCAACATGTTATAATGTAACATTTTATCATGTTAAAATGCAACATGTTAAAATGTAACATTTTATCATGTAAAAATGCAACATGTTAAAATGTAACATTTTATCATGTTAAAATGCAACATGTTAAAATGTAACATTTTATCATGTTAAAATGCAACATGTTAAAATGTAACAAATTAAAATGTAACATGTTAAAATGTAACATTTTATGATGTTAAAATGAAAAATGTTAAAATGTAACATTTTATCACGTTTAAATGAAACATGTAAAAATGTAACATTATTTAATGTAACATTTTATCATGTTAAAATGAAACATGTTAAAATGTAACATTTTATCATGTTAAAATGCAACATGTTAAAATGTAACATATTAAAATGTAACATGTTAAAATGTAACATTTTAAAATGTAACATTTTAAAATGAAACATGTTATAATATCATGTTAAAATGCAACATGTTAAAATGTAACATTTTACTATGTTAAAATGCAACATGTTAAAATGTAACATATTAAAATGTAACATGTTAAAATGTAACATTTTAAAATGTAACATTTTAAAATGAAACATGTTATAATATCATGTTAAAATGAAACATGTTAAAATGTAACATTTTATCATGTTAAAATGCAACATGTTAAAATGTAACATTTTATCATGTTAAAATGCAACATGTTAAAATGTTACATTTTATCATGTTAAAATGCAACATGTTAAAATGTAACATATAAAAATGTAACATGTTAAAATGTAACATTTTAAAATGTAACATTTTAAAATGAAACATGTTAAAATGTAACATTTTATCATGTTAAAATGAAACATGTTATAATGTAACATTTTATCATGTTAAAATGCAACATGTTAAAATGTTACATTTTAACATGTTTCATTTTAAAATGTAACATTTTATCATGTTAAAATGAAACATGTTAAAATGTAACATTTTATCATGTTAAAATGAAACATGTTAAAATGTAACATTTTATCATGTTAAAATGCAACATGTTAAAATGTAACATTTTATCATGTTAAAATGAAACATGTTAAAATGTAACATTTTATCATGTTAAAATGAAACATGTTAAAATGTAACATTTTATCATGATAAAATGCAACATGTTAAAATGTAACATTTTATCATGTTAAAATACAACATGTTAAAATGTAACATTTTATCATGTTAAAATGCAACATGTTAAAATGTAACATATAAAAATGTAACATGTTCAAATGTAACATTTTAAAATGTAACATTTTAAAATGAAACATGTTAAAATGTAACATTTTATCATGTTAAAATGAAACATGTTATAATGTAACATTTTATCATGTTAAAATGCAACATGTTAAAATGTAACATGTTAACATGAAATATGTTAAAATGTAACATTTTATCATGTTAAAATGAAACGTTAAAATGTCACATTTTATCATGTTAAAATGAAACATGTTAAAATGTAACATTTTATCATGTTATAATGAAACATGTTAAAATGTAACATTTTATCATGTTAAAATGCAACATGTTAAAATGTAACATTTTATCATGTTAAAATGCAACATGTTAAAATGTAACATATTAAAATGTAACATGTTAAAATGCAACATGTTAAAATGTAACATTTTATCATGTTAAAATGCAACATGTTAAAATGTAACATATTAAAATGTAACATGTTCAAATGTAACATGTTAAAATGTAACATTTTATCATGTTAAATCGCAATATGTTAAAATGTAACATTTTATCATGTTAAAATGCAACATGTTAAAATGTAACATTTTACTATGTTAAAATGCAACATGTTAAAATGTAACATATTAAAATGTAACATGTTAAAATGTAACATTTTAAAATGTAACATTTTTAAATGAAACATGTTAAAATGTAACATTTTATCATGTTAAAATGAAACATGTTAAAATGTAACATTTTATCATGTTAAAATGCAACATGTTAAAATGTAACATTTTATCATGTTAAAATGCACCATGTTAAAATGTAACATATAAAAATGTAACATGTTAAAATGTAACATTTTAAAATGTAACATTTTAAAATGAAACATGTTAAAATGTAACATTTTATCATGTTAAAATGAAACATGTTATAATTGTAACATTTTATCATGTTAAAATGCAACATGTTATAATGTAACATTTTATCATGTTAAAATGCAACATGTTAAAATGTAACATTTTATCATGTAAAAATGCAACATGTTAAAATGTAACATTTTATCATGTTAAAATGCAACATGTTAAAATGTAACATTTTATCATGTTAAAATGCAACATGTTAAAATGTAACAAATTAAAATGTAACATGTTAAAATGTAACATTTTATGATGTTAAAATGAAAAATGTTAAAATGTAACATTTTATCACGTTTAAATGAAACATGTAAAAATGTAACATTTTTTAATGTAACATTTTATCATGTTAAAATGTAACATTTTATCATGTTAAAATGCAACATGTTAAAATGTAACATATTAAAATGTAACATGTTAAAATGTAACATTTTAAAATGTAACATTTTAAAATGAAACATGTTATAATATCATGTTAAAATGCAACATGTTAAAATGTAACATTTTACCATGTTAAAATGCAACATGTTAAAATGTAACATATTAAAATGTAACATGTTAAAATGTAACATTTTAAAATGTAACATTTTTAAATGAAACAAGTTAAAATGTAACATTTTATCATGTTAAAATGAAACATGTTAAAATGTAACATTTTATCATGTTAAAATGCAACATGTTAAAATGTAACATTTTATCATGTTAAAATGCAACATGTTAAAATGTTACATTTTATCATGTTAAAATGCAACATGTTAAAATGTAACATATAAAAATGTAACATGTTAAAATGTAACATTTTAAAATGTAACATTTTAAAATGAAACATGTTAAAATGTAACATTTTATCATGTTAAAATGAAACATGTTATAATGTAACATTTTATCATGTTAAAATGCAACATGTTAAAATGTAACATGTTAACATGAAACATGTTAAAATGTAACATTTTATCATGTTAAAATGAAACGATAAAATGTAACATTTTATCATGTTAAAATGAAACATGTTAAAATGTAACATTTTATCATGTTAAAATGAAACATGTTAAAATGTAACATTTTATCATGTTAAAATGCAACATGTTAAAATGTAACATTTTATCATGTTAAAATGCAACATGTTAAAATGTAACATATTAAAATGTAACATGTTAAAATGCAACATGTTAAAATGTAACATATTAAAATGTAACATGTTAAAATGCAACATGTTAAAATGTAACATTTTATCATGTTAAAATGCAACATGTTAAAATGTAACATATTAAAATGTAACATGTTCAAATGTAACATGTTAAAATGTAACATTTTATCATGTTAAATCGCAATATGTTAAAATGTAACATTTTACTATGTTAAAATGCAACATGTTAAAATGTAACATTTAAAAATGTAACATGTTAAAATGTAACATTTTTAAATGTAACATTTTTAAATGAAACATGTTAAAATGTAACATTTTATCATGTTAAAATGCAACATGTTAAAATGTAACATTTTATCATGTTAAAATGCAACATGTTAAAATGTAACATTTTATCATGTTAAAATGCACCATGTTAAAATGTAACATTTTAAAATGTAACATTTTAAAATGAAACATGTTAAAATGTAACATTTTATCATGTTAAAATGAAACATGTTATAATGTAACATTTTATCATGTTAAAATGCAACATGTTAAAATGTTACATTTTAACATGTTTCATTTTAAAATGTAACATTTTATCATGTTAAAATGAAACATGTTAAAATGTAACATTTTATCATGTTAAAATGAAACATGTTAAAATGTAACATTTTATCATGTTAAAATGCAACATGTTAAAATGTAACATTTTATCATGTTAAAATGAAACATGTTAAAATGTAACATTTTATCATGTTAAAATGCAACATGTTAAAATGTAACATTTTATCATGTTAAAATGCAACATGTTAAAATGTAACATGTTAAAATGAGACATGTTAAAATGTAACATTTTATCATGTTAATATGAAACCTTAAAATGTAACATTTTATCATGTTAAAATGAAACATTTTATGATGTTAAAATGAAACATTTTATGATGTTAAAATGAAACATGTTAAAATGTAACATTTTATCATTTTAAAATGCAACATGTTAAAATGTAACATTTTATCATGTTAAAATGAAACGTTAAAATGTAACATTTTATCATGTTAAAATGAAACATGTTAAAATGTAACATTTTATCATGTTAAAATGAAACATGTTAAAATGTAACATTTTATCATGTTAAAATGAAACATGTTAAAATGTAACATTTTATCATGTTAAAATGCAACATGTTAAAATGTAACATATTAAAATGTAATATATTAAAATGTAACATGTTAAAATGTAACATTTTATCATGTTAAAATGAAACATGTTAAAATGTAAGATTTTATCATGTTAAAATGTAACATGATAAAATGTTACATTTTAACATGTTTCATTTTAACATGATAAAATCTTACATTTTAACATGTTTCATTTTAACATGATAAAATGTTACATTTTAACATGTTACATTTTAATATATTACATTTTAATATGTTACATTTTAACATGTTGCATTTTAACATGATAAAATGTCACATTGTATCATGTTAAAATGAAACATGTTAAAATGTAACATTTTATCATGTTATAATGAAACATGTTAAAATGTAACATTTTATCATGTTAAAATGCAACATGTTAAAATGTAACATTTTATCATGTTAAAATGCAACATGTTAAAATGTAACATATTAAAATGTAACATGTTAAAATGCAACATGTTAAAATGTAACATTTTATCATGTTAAAATGCAACATGTTAAAATGTAACATATTAAAATGTAACATGTTCAAATGTAACATGTTAAAATGTAACATTTTATCATGTTAAATCGCAATATGTTAAAATGTAACATTTTATCATGTTAAAATGCAACATGTTAAAATGTAACATTTTACTATGTTAAAATGCAACATGTTAAAATGTAACATATTAAAATGTAACATGTTAAAATGTAACATTTTAAAATGTAACATTTTTAAATGAAACATGTTAAAATGTAACATTTTATCATGTTAAAATGAAACATGTTAAAATGTAACATTTTATCATGTTAAAATGCAACATGTTAAAATGTAACATTTTATCATGTTAAAATGCACCATGTTAAAATGTAACATATAAAAATGTAACATGTTAAAATGTAACATTTTAAAATGTAACATTTTAAAATGAAACATGTTAAAATGTAACATTTTATCATGTTAAAATGAAACATGTTATAATTGTAACATTTTATCATGTTAAAATGCAACATGTTATAATGTAACATTTTATCATGTTAAAATGCAACATGTTAAAATGTAACATTTTATCATGTAAAAATGCAACATGTTAAAATGTAACATTTTATCATGTTAAAATGCAACATGTTAAAATGTAACATTTTATCATGTTAAAATGCAACATGTTAAAATGTAACAAATTAAAATGTAACATGTTAAAATGTAACATTTTATGATGTTAAAATGAAAAATGTTAAAATGTAACATTTTATCACGTTTAAATGAAACATGTAAAAATGTAACATTATTTAATGTAACATTTTATCATGTTAAAATGAAACATGTTAAAATGTAACATTTTATCATGTTAAAATGCAACATGTTAAAATGTAACATATTAAAATGTAACATGTTAAAATGTAACATTTTAAAATGTAACATTTTAAAATGAAACATGTTATAATATCATGTTAAAATGCAACATGTTAAAATGTAACATTTTACTATGTTAAAATGCAACATGTTAAAATGTAACATATTAAAATGTAACATGTTAAAATGTAACATTTTAAAATGTAACATTTTAAAATGAAAACATGTTATAATATCATGTTAAAATGAAACATGTTAAAATGTAACATTTTATCATGTTAAAATGCAACATGTTAAAATGTAACATTTTATCATGTTAAAATGCAACATGTTAAAATGTTACATTTTATCATGTTAAAATGCAACATGTTAAAATGTAACATATAAAAATGTAACATGTTAAAATGTAACATTTTAAAATGTAACATTTTAAAATGAAACATGTTAAAATGTAACATTTTATCATGTTAAAATGAAACATGTTATAATGTAACATTTTATCATGTTAAATGCAACATGTTAAAATGTTACATTTTAACATGTTTCATTTTAAAAATGTAACATTTTATCATGTTAAAATGAAACATGTTAAAATGTAACATTTTATCATGTTAAAATGAAACATGTTAAAATGTAACATTTTATCATGTTAAAATGCAACATGTTAAAATGTAACATTTTATCATGTTAAAATGAAACATGTTAAATGTAACATTTTATCATGTTAAAATGAAACATGTTAAAATGTAACATTTTATCATGATAAAATGCAACATGTTAAAATGTAACATTTTATCATGTTAAAATACAACATGTTAAAATGTAACATTTTATCATGTTAAAATGCAACATGTTAAAATGTAACATATAAAAATGTAACATGTTCAAATGTAACATTTTAAAATGTAACATTTTAAAATGAAACATGTTCAAATGTAACATTTTATCATGTTAAAATGAAACATGTTATAATGTAACATTTTATCATGTTAAAATGCAACATGTTAAAATGTAACATGTTAACATGAAATATGTTAAAATGTAACATTTTATCATGTTAAAATGAAACGTTAAAATGTCACATTTTATCATGTTAAAATGAAACATGTTAAAATGTAACATTTTATCATGTTATAATGAAACATGTTAAAATGTAACATTTTATCATGTTAAAATGCAACATGTTAAAATGTAACATTTTATCATGTTAAAATGCAACATGTTAAAATGTAACATATTAAAATGTAACATGTTAAAATGCAACATGTTAAAATGTAACATTTTATCATGTTAAAATGCAACATGTTAAAATGTAACATATTAAAATGTAACATGTTCAAATGTAACATGTTAAAATGTAACATTTTATCATGTTAAATCGCAATATGTTAAAATGTAACATTTTATCATGTTAAAATGCAACATGTTAAAATGTAACATTTTACTATGTTAAAATGCAACATGTTAAAATGTAACATATTAAAATGTAACATGTTAAAATGTAACATTTTAAAATGTAACATTTTTAAATGAAACATGTTAAAATGTAACATTTTATCATGTTAAAATGAAACATGTTAAAATGTAACATTTTATCATGTTAAAATGCAACATGTTAAAATGTAACATTTTATCATGTTAAAATGCACCATGTTAAAATGTAACATATAAAAATGTAACATGTTAAAATGTAACATTTTAAAATGTAACATTTTAAAATGAAACATGTTAAAATGTAACATTTTATCATGTTAAAATGAAACATGTTATAATTGTAACATTTTATCATGTTAAAATGCAACATGTTATAATGTAACATTTTATCATGTTAAAATGCAACATGTTAAAATGTAACATTTTATCATGTAAAAATGCAACATGTTAAAATGTAACATTTTATCATGTTAAAATGCAACATGTTAAAATGTAACATTTTATCATGTTAAAATGCAACATGTTAAAATGTAACAAATTAAAATGTAACATGTTAAAATGTAACATTTTATGATGTTAAAATGAAAAATGTTAAAATGTAACATTTTATCACGTTTAAATGAAACATGTAAAAATGTAACATTTTTTAATGTAACATTTTATCATGTTAAAATGTAACATTTTATCATGTTAAAATGCAACATGTTAAAATGTAACATATTAAAATGTAACATGTTAAAATGTAACATTTTAAAATGTAACATTTTAAAATGAAACATGTTATAATATCATGTTAAAATGCAACATGTTAAAATGTAACATTTTACCATGTTAAAATGCAACATGTTAAAATGTAACATATTAAAATGTAACATGTTAAAATGTAACATTTTAAAATGTAACATTTTTAAATGAAACAAGTTAAAATGTAACATTTTATCATGTTAAAATGAAACATGTTAAAATGTAACATTTTATCATGTTAAAATGCAACATGTTAAAATGTAACATTTTATCATGTTAAAATGCAACATGTTAAAATGTTACATTTTATCATGTTAAAATGCAACATGTTAAAATGTAACATATAAAAATGTAACATGTTAAAATGTAACATTTTAAAATGTAACATTTTAAAATGAAACATGTTAAAATGTAACATTTTATCATGTTAAAATGAAACATGTTATAATGTAACATTTTATCATGTTAAAATGCAACATGTTAAAATGTAACATGTTAACATGAAACATGTTAAAATGTAACATTTTATCATGTTAAAATGAAACGATAAAATGTAACATTTTATCATGTTAAAATGAAACATGTTAAAATGTAACATTTTATCATGTTAAAATGAAACATGTTAAAATGTAACATTTTATCATGTTAAAATGCAACATGTTAAAATGTAACATTTTATCATGTTAAAATGCAACATGTTAAAATGTAACATATTAAAATGTAACATGTTAAAATGCAACATGTTAAAATGTAACATATTAAAATGTAACATGTTAAAATGCAACATGTTAAAATGTAACATTTTATCATGTTAAAATGCAACATGTTAAAATGTAACATATTAAAATGTAACATGTTCAAATGTAACATGTTAAAATGTAACATTTTATCATGTTAAATCGCAATATGTTAAAATGTAACATTTTACTATGTTAAAATGCAACATGTTAAAATGTAACATTTAAAAATGTAACATGTTAAAATGTAACATTTTTAAATGTAACATTTTTAAATGAAACATGTTAAAATGTAACATTTTATCATGTTAAAATGCAACATGTTAAAATGTAACATTTTATCATGTTAAAATGCAACATGTTAAAATGTAACATTTTATCATGTTAAAATGCACCATGTTAAAATGTAACATTTTAAAATGTAACATTTTAAAATGAAACATGTTAAAATGTAACATTTTATCATGTTAAAATGAAACATGTTATAATGTAACATTTTATCATGTTAAAATGCAACATGTTAAAATGTTACATTTTAACATGTTTCATTTTAAAATGTAACATTTTATCATGTTAAAATGAAACATGTTAAAATGTAACATTTTATCATGTTAAAATGAAACATGTTAAAATGTAACATTTTATCATGTTAAAATGCAACATGTTAAAATGTAACATTTTATCATGTTAAAATGAAACATGTTAAAATGTAACATTTTATCATGTTAAAATGCAACATGTTAAAATGTAACATTTTATCATGTTAAAATGCAACATGTTAAAATGTAACATGTTAAAATGAGACATGTTAAAATGTAACATTTTATCATGTTAATATGAAACCTTAAAATGTAACATTTTATCATGTTAAAATGAAACATTTTATGATGTTAAAATGAAACATTTTATGATGTTAAAATGAAACATGTTAAAATGTAACATTTTATCATTTTAAAATGCAACATGTTAAAATGTAACATTTTATCATGTTAAAATGAAACGTTAAAATGTAACATTTTATCATGTTAAAATGAAACATGTTAAAATGTAACATTTTATCATGTTAAAATGAAACATGTTAAAATGTAACATTTTATCATGTTAAAATGAAACATGTTAAAATGTAACATTTTATCATGTTAAAATGCAACATGTTAAAATGTAACATATTAAAATGTAATATATTAAAATGTAACATGTTAAAATGTAACATTTTATCATGTTAAAATGAAACATGTTAAAATGTAAGATTTTATCATGTTAAAATGTAACATGATAAAATGTTACATTTTAACATGTTTCATTTTAACATGATAAAATCTTACATTTTAACATGTTTCATTTTAACATGATAAAATGTTACATTTTAACATGTTACATTTTAATATATTACATTTTAATATGTTACATTTTAACATGTTGCATTTTAACATGATAAAATGTCACATTGTATCATGTTAAAATGAAACATGTTAAAATGTAACATTTTATCATGTTATAATGAAACATGTTAAAATGTAACATTTTATCATGTTAAAATGCAACATGTTAAAATGTAACATTTTATCATGTTAAAATGCAACATGTTAAAATGTAACATATTAAAATGTAACATGTTAAAATGCAACATGTTAAAATGTAACATTTTATCATGTTAAAATGCAACATGTTAAAATGTAACATATTAAAATGTAACATGTTCAAATGTAACATGTTAAAATGTAACATTTTATCATGTTAAATCGCAATATGTTAAAATGTAACATTTTATCATGTTAAAATGCAACATGTTAAAATGTAACATTTTACTATGTTAAAATGCAACATGTTAAAATGTAACATATTAAAATGTAACATGTTAAAATGTAACATTTTAAAATGTAACATTTTTAAATGAAACATGTTAAAATGTAACATTTTATCATGTTAAAATGAAACATGTTAAAATGTAACATTTTATCATGTTAAAATGCAACATGTTAAAATGTAACATTTTATCATGTTAAAATGCACCATGTTAAAATGTAACATATAAAAATGTAACATGTTAAAATGTAACATTTTAAAATGTAACATTTTAAAATGAAACATGTTAAAATGTAACATTTTATCATGTTAAAATGAAACATGTTATAATTGTAACATTTTATCATGTTAAAATGCAACATGTTATAATGTAACATTTTATCATGTTAAAATGCAACATGTTAAAATGTAACATTTTATCATGTAAAAATGCAACATGTTAAAATGTAACATTTTATCATGTTAAAATGCAACATGTTAAAATGTAACATTTTATCATGTTAAAATGCAACATGTTAAAATGTAACAAATTAAAATGTAACATGTTAAAATGTAACATTTTATGATGTTAAAATGAAAAATGTTAAAATGTAACATTTTATCACGTTTAAATGAAACATGTAAAAATGTAACATTATTTAATGTAACATTTTATCATGTTAAAATGAAACATGTTAAAATGTAACATTTTATCATGTTAAAATGCAACATGTTAAAATGTAACATATTAAAATGTAACATGTTAAAATGTAACATTTTAAAATGTAACATTTTAAAATGAAACATGTTATAATATCATGTTAAAATGCAACATGTTAAAATGTAACATTTTACTATGTTAAAATGCAACATGTTAAAATGTAACATATTAAAATGTAACATGTTAAAATGTAACATTTTAAAATGTAACATTTTAAAATGAAACATGTTATAATATCATGTTAAAATGAAACATGTTAAAATGTAACATTTTATCATGTTAAAATGCAACATGTTAAAATGTAACATTTTATCATGTTAAAATGCAACATGTTAAAATGTTACATTTTATCATGTTAAAATGCAACATGTTAAAATGTAACATATAAAAATGTAACATGTTAAAATGTAACATTTTAAAATGTAACATTTTAAAATGAAACATGTTAAAATGTAACATTTTATCATGTTAAAATGAAACATGTTATAATGTAACATTTTATCATGTTAAAATGCAACATGTTAAAATGTTACATTTTAACATGTTTCATTTTAAAATGTAACATTTTATCATGTTAAAATGAAACATGTTAAAATGTAACATTTTATCATGTTAAAATGAAACATGTTAAAATGTAACATTTTATCATGTTAAAATGCAACATGTTAAAATGTAACATTTTATCATGTTAAAATGAAACATGTTAAAATGTAACATTTTATCATGTTAAAATGAAACATGTTAAAATGTAACATTTTATCATGATAAAATGCAACATGTTAAAATGTAACATTTTATCATGTTAAAATACAACATGTTAAAATGTAACATTTTATCATGTTAAAATGCAACATGTTAAAATGTAACATATAAAAATGTAACATGTTCAAATGTAACATTTTAAAATGTAACATTTTAAAATGAAACATGTTCAAATGTAACATTTTATCATGTTAAAATGAAACATGTTATAATGTAACATTTTATCATGTTAAAATGCAACATGTTAAAATGTAACATGTTAACATGAAATATGTTAAAATGTAACATTTTATCATGTTAAAATGAAACGTTAAAATGTCACATTTTATCATGTTAAAATGAAACATGTTAAAATGTAACATTTTATCATGTTATAATGAAACATGTTAAAATGTAACATTTTATCATGTTAAAATGCAACATGTTAAAATGTAACATTTTATCATGTTAAAATGCAACATGTTAAAATGTAACATATTAAAATGTAACATGTTAAAATGCAACATGTTAAAATGTAACATTTTATCATGTTAAAATGCAACATGTTAAAATGTAACATATTAAAATGTAACATGTTCAAATGTAACATGTTAAAATGTAACATTTTATCATGTTAAATCGCAATATGTTAAAATGTAACATTTTATCATGTTAAAATGCAACATGTTAAAATGTAACATTTTACTATGTTAAAATGCAACATGTTAAAATGTAACATATTAAAATGTAACATGTTAAAATGTAACATTTTAAAATGTAACATTTTTAAATGAAACATGTTAAAATGTAACATTTTATCATGTTAAAATGAAACATGTTAAAATGTAACATTTTATCATGTTAAAATGCAACATGTTAAAATGTAACATTTTATCATGTTAAAATGCACCATGTTAAAATGTAACATATAAAAATGTAACATGTTAAAATGTAACATTTTAAAATGTAACATTTTAAAATGAAACATGTTAAAATGTAACATTTTATCATGTTAAAATGAAACATGTTATAATTGTAACATTTTATCATGTTAAAATGCAACATGTTATAATGTAACATTTTATCATGTTAAAATGCAACATGTTAAAATGTAACATTTTATCATGTAAAAATGCAACATGTTAAAATGTAACATTTTATCATGTTAAAATGCAACATGTTAAAATGTAACATTTTATCATGTTAAAATGCAACATGTTAAAATGTAACAAATTAAAATGTAACATGTTAAAATGTAACATTTTATGATGTTAAAATGAAAAATGTTAAAATGTAACATTTTATCACGTTTAAATGAAACATGTAAAAATGTAACATTTTTTAATGTAACATTTTATCATGTTAAAATGTAACATTTTATCATGTTAAAATGCAACATGTTAAAATGTAACATATTAAAATGTAACATGTTCAAATGTAACATGTTAAAATGTAACATTTTATCATGTTAAATCGCAATATGTTAAAATGTAACATTTTATCATGTTAAAATGCAACATGTTAAAATGTAACATTTTACTATGTTAAAATGCAACATGTTAAAATGTAACATATTAAAATGTAACATGTTAAAATGTAACATTTTAAAATGTAACATTTTTAAATGAAACATGTTAAAATGTAACATTTTATCATGTTAAAATGAAACATGTTAAAATGTAACATTTTATCATGTTAAAATGCAACATGTTAAAATGTAACATTTTATCATGTTAAAATGCACCATGTTAAAATGTAACATATAAAAATGTAACATGTTAAAATGTAACATTTTAAAATGTAACATTTTAAAATGAAACATGTTAAAATGTAACATTTTATCATGTTAAAATGAAACATGTTATAATTGTAACATTTTATCATGTTAAAATGCAACATGTTATAATGTAACATTTTATCATGTTAAAATGCAACATGTTAAAATGTAACATTTTATCATGTAAAAATGCAACATGTTAAAATGTAACATTTTATCATGTTAAAATGCAACATGTTAAAATGTAACATTTTATCATGTTAAAATGCAACATGTTAAAATGTAACAAATTAAAATGTAACATGTTAAAATGTAACATTTTATGATGTTAAAATGAAAAATGTTAAAATGTAACATTTTATCACGTTTAAATGAAACATGTAAAAATGTAACATTATTTAATGTAACATTTTATCATGTTAAAATGAAACATGTTAAAATGTAACATTTTATCATGTTAAAATGCAACATGTTAAAATGTAACATATTAAAATGTAACATGTTAAAATGTAACATTTTAAAATGTAACATTTTAAAATGAAACATGTTATAATATCATGTTAAAATGCAACATGTTAAAATGTAACATTTTATCATGTTAAAATGCAACATGTTAAAATGTAACATATAAAAATGTAACATGTTCAAATGTAACATTTTAAAATGTAACATTTTAAAATGAAACATGTTCAAATGTAACATTTTATCATGTTAAAATGAAACATGTTATAATGTAACATTTTATCATGTTAAAATGCAACATGTTAAAATGTAACATGTTAACATGAAATATGTTAAAATGTAACATTTTATCATGTTAAAATGAAACGTTAAAATGTCACATTTTATCATGTTAAAATGAAACATGTTAAAATGTAACATTTTATCATGTTATAATGAAACATGTTAAAATGTAACATTTTATCATGTTAAAATGCAACATGTTAAAATGTAACATTTTATCATGTTAAAATGCAACATGTTAAAATGTAACATATTAAAATGTAACATGTTAAAATGCAACATGTTAAAATGTAACATTTTATCATGTTAAAATGCAACATGTTAAAATGTAACATATTAAAATGTAACATGTTCAAATGTAACATGTTAAAATGTAACATTTTATCATGTTAAATCGCAATATGTTAAAATGTAACATTTTATCATGTTAAAATGCAACATGTTAAAATGTAACATTTTACTATGTTAAAATGCAACATGTTAAAATGTAACATATTAAAATGTAACATGTTAAAATGTAACATTTTAAAATGTAACATTTTTAAATGAAACATGTTAAAATGTAACATTTTATCATGTTAAAATGAAACATGTTAAAATGTAACATTTTATCATGTTAAAATGCAACATGTTAAAATGTAACATTTTATCATGTTAAAATGCACCATGTTAAAATGTAACATATAAAAATGTAACATGTTAAAATGTAACATTTTAAAATGTAACATTTTAAAATGAAACATGTTAAAATGTAACATTTTATCATGTTAAAATGAAACATGTTATAATTGTAACATTTTATCATGTTAAAATGCAACATGTTATAATGTAACATTTTATCATGTTAAAATGCAACATGTTAAAATGTAACATTTTATCATGTAAAAATGCAACATGTTAAAATGTAACATTTTATCATGTTAAAATGCAACATGTTAAAATGTAACATTTTATCATGTTAAAATGCAACATGTTAAAATGTAACAAATTAAAATGTAACATGTTAAAATGTAACATTTTATGATGTTAAAATGAAAAATGTTAAAATGTAACATTTTATCACGTTTAAATGAAACATGTAAAAATGTAACATTTTTTAATGTAACATTTTATCATGTTAAAATGTAACATTTTATCATGTTAAAATGCAACATGTTAAAATGTAACATATTAAAATGTAACATGTTCAAATGTAACATGTTAAAATGTAACATTTTAAAATGAAACATGTTATAATATCATGTTAAAATGCAACATGTTAAAATGTAACATTTTACCATGTTAAAATGCAACATGTTAAAATGTAACATATTAAAATGTAACATGTTAAAATGTAACATTTTAAAATGTAACATTTTTAAATGAAACAAGTTAAAATGTAACATTTTATCATGTTAAAATGAAACATGTTAAAATGTAACATTTTATCATGTTAAAATGCAACATGTTAAAATGTAACATTTTATCATGTTAAAATGC